>NC_085053.1:17333182-17633182 GCF_963662255.1 Cinclus cinclus
TGGAACAAACACCATGACATTGAAACTAGAACTGGACTTTAAAAATTATAAAGTGTTTCTGTCTTTGATGATATGATGATAGGATCACAAAAGTGTTTCCATATGAGTTTTTTTTCTCTTAAGATAGAAATATCCTAAAGGTTGAAAGGAAATTAAAATTTTTGGAATAGCTTATTGGTGTTTATCCAATTATTACTTTCCTCACTAAATAGTGCATAAATATAGATGTGAAATATAAAGTCTAGAAACTTTTCTATTAAAATTTTACATCAGTAGACCATTGATAAAATAAGGATTAGAAGTTTGATGTAATTGTAAGAAATTTGTGTGGCTTCTCTGATGCACAAAATATACATGTAAGTTGTTGGATGATATGACTTTGCATTGAATTACTTTTATCTGACTCAAGATATGTATGTAAAAGAAATTCTAAGTTTTTAGGAAAATAAATCCCTATCTAGGTGTTACTTTAAATACTACTCTGATTGAAATTATGATGTTGGTTAGAAAAACAAATCCGACTGATTTCCAGATTCTTTCCAAGAAGAAATGCCCTTTTAAAAGGATAATTTCACAGGAAGAAAAAGATTTTTAATACAGAGAAACTTTCATTTGAAGTTATGAAGAAACTACATATGCATCATTATTAACTACTATAAATAAGATAACTTCTGAAAAAAATCAGCTGCTTGTAAGTAGGAGCTATGCATGACCTGCAGTTCACAGATCTGGGTGCATGGTGTATTTTTTCAGCTTAGCAGCAAAAGCAAAAAATTGTAAAGCCCCAAACAAAACAGAAATAAATTATTGAGCTGATGAACTTTTCTACTGATATTTCATTAACACCTCCGTGGGATATAAGAGGCATCCCCTGGGGGCAGAAGAGGGAATTGAATTTCCTTTGTCATAGAGGATGAGGCTAAGCCTGGGTAGGGGTTGAGAAGAATGTTGCAGAACTCTGGATTTCCCAGAGAAAATCAGGGCGAACCCATTGTCTTCAACATAACTGAAATCCCAGTTTTAGTTAACTAACTTGGGGGGTGGGAGGTGCCACTTTTACCATCCCCACTCAATCAGGATCTGTGGCTGCCCATCCTTCCTCAAAAAAGACAATTACAAAGATGAAGCCAGCCACAGTTTAGAAAAGCTTTTCTAGAACTCCAGGCTGGTTTTGGGCATATGGTGGCCAGCTGTCGTCAGGCTTATGCTAACATGCCAGGATTTGTAATGTTGTGCACAGTGCAAGTTGGTCATATATTACTTTTAGAACAAATTTAGGGGGAATAGAACAGAAAACAGAAAGAGCAACTATTTTTAAGACCTGGTGTTTATAATATTTTTTTTTTCGGCTGAACATTCTCAGGGTTGACATAATCCTGAGCATTTGATTTCAAGTTATTAATTTTTTATGCTCTCCGGTACAGTTGTGGAAATACAGCGATCATCCGACAGACACACCTGCACCAGTCAGCCAGAGACAACTTCTGAATCAGTATCTCTGCTCTGTCATTGACATGGCTCATACAAGCATGTGTATTTGCAAGGAAGAGATTGTCTCTCACAAATAGTATTCCTAAAAAAAGATACTGTCCCACCTTCCTCAGAGCTGGAACACAAGGGTTTGTGGGTGACAAGACAAGTATATTCCATTCTTTGTAGAAAATTTATGTTAGGGAGCTATTTAACTTCACTTCTCATGTGTGCAGAATCAGCAAAGGATGGCCAGTGACAGAAGTAAAAGACTGGAAAGGAAATGCAGGTGTTATCTATTCGACCTCATCCTCCTGCTCTACAGGAAGACTCTCTTGGGAGATAGTTGTCATACTGCTTCTTAAAAACCTGCCAGCTGCAAGGGTGTCAGAGCTTTCATACATAGCTTGTTCCAATGCTTAATTGTCCAGGGTATGACCATTGACAACTGCTTCCTAATATATTAAGCCCCCACTGCTGTCACCGAGTATTCATAATTCCTCAAGAAGCCATGGAGAAAATCAGTCTTTATGTTCCTCATTGCAATATTTCATGTACTTGAAGAATTTACAGTCTTCAGATTTTTGGTCTGAAAAATGGAAGGATTCAGCTTTTCCCCAACCTTTCTGCAAAGCTTAAAAATTTCCAAACCCCTCAGCATTTTTGTTGGTCAACTTTAGATTCTCACTAATTCCTCTAGCTCCTTCCTAATGAAGCACTTCAGCCATGACATCATCAGAGGAAAGCAGAATTACTGCTAGTGTTTATGGGTGACCTCCCAAACAATGTTCCTTTTCTTGCAGCATCTGCATATTATTAATTTGACTTATTTTATTGCTCTGTTGTTACTCTCAAACCTTTCTTCAGTGCTGCTGCCAGCACAGTAATTTCCCAGTTTATGTTTGTATATTTGCTGGTTTCCTTTCTAAATGACATACTTTATACATTTTCAATGCTGTTAATACAGAAACACCAAGACTTAATAGAATTATGTATTGCCCATGCAACATTACCATAAAGCATCACCTGATTCTTAGGTTTAAAGATCATTAATGTTTATTTACCAATACCTTGGTATTTTATTTATTGTATTTGTCACTGTGCACTGCTTTGTATATGCTTATGCTTGCTCATGCATGCTTTATGAATATAGAAATTAGATCTCATTAGCTTGGTAATTAGACCAATGATAAACAGCTGTTTGTTTACTGTGCAGGGCAAGATTTCTACAGCATTTCCTTACCTTTCATGCACAGTTGTTTGGAATCTCTGTTGCAATAAAAAAATTATATGGATCTGTAATATCTGCTCTTAGCTGTTATTGCCAGTTCAGTACCATATCAGACAGAGAGAAATAAAAGAGAATTGGAGCATCCTTTAGACAACCAAGAAGCCATTATATGATCTGTGCTAGTAAAATACTTAGGTCTCCCTGCCTTAGACTAGAGTTCTATAGGCTGTACAAACATGCAGAAAGAACTTCCAAAAGACAGCAATGGAATACAGACAGAGGGATGCACAGCAGTATTGTATGTAATTTCTGCACATTGAGTTAGATTGAATGTTAATAACATGCAGAAGCCTCTTGCAATCGAGGTTTTCAGTGCTCCTACTTGCCCTTAGATTTCAATCCACTTGCCCCCCTGCTTCCCCCAGATACAGCATTCCCAGGACAAGGAGTCCCCTGTGGATTAGTGATGAATCAATCCCTATGATAGAGGAACTAGTCAGAAGAATTAATATTAATCTTTTGGAGGGTACATGATAACAGGTATTTTTTAAGATCAGAATAATACAGTGCTGAGACACCTGGAGAAATGAAGGGAACAAATCAGTGTGGATATCCACAGTGCTCTGAAAAACTTCCAACTGGTAGAACTATTTCTACATTGCTGAGTTCATTGATTAGAGCAGGATGCAGGAACCTGCAAAAAAACCAAACCAACGAAACCAAACCAAAAAACCCAAAACAAACAAGCAAACAAACAAACAAACAAACATGCAAAAAACCCCAACCCAAACAAACAAAAAACTCACCATCAAACAGAAGACAGAAACTTACACTTATTCTTATCTCTCTCTAACAGCATGTGTTGGTTTAATTAACCCCCTCTTCATCCTGTAGTATTTGCTGATTATCCTGGGATTAGCTGGGAAGCAACCATTGGATATATATATTGGATATATTAAATTCTTGTAAAAACAAAACAAAACAAACTAAAAAAAAACCAAAAAAACCAAACAAAAAACCCCACAAAAATCACTTACAAATAGTGTACAGAGAGAGCCTTCCCTTTCCTGACTCCCTGGAGTGTTCCAGAAAGTAGAGCAGAGGAATGTAAGAAATCCTGGCAGAGAAGTTTTCATAAAATAAACTACCTCCTTATTTAAGGCAATACACATACAGAGAAAAGATCATCTTGTTCCTAGACAAACCCTTCTTTCAGTTTCTTTATCCAGCAATAATCTGCTTAGCTAGCTGAGTCTTCAGGTGGTTAACAGCAAAAAACAAAAGCTCACTTAGGTAGGGAGGCCTTTAATTATGTGTTGCTTTTTCATTACGTCAGTGTTAGAGAGGAAGTAAGCATTACCCATAAGATTATTTGCTAAAAAGTATCAGAATCAGGCAATCAGAATCAGGCAATTATCAGAATCAGGCAATTAGCTGACTATCTCATTAGTTAGGTTGCCAAAATGTAAAGGGTATTCTATGTTTTATGCTGTGATATTTTTTCGATTGATTTCTCTGGCCTTTCAGTTTATTTTTAGAAATAGAAAATGTGTCATTCTGGCTGCTTTTTTCATTTCTGAGAAAACAGAATGTCCCACAGTGGGAGCGTTTTCAGGTATTCATCATCTATTCTTGAAAAAACTTATGATCACACCATGGCTGCTCTGAATCTCAGTAGATGAAAGTGGGGAAATAAATTGCAGAATGCTTTAGGATGTGAGGAGTTGAGAAGAATGCGTATATTTGAGTCTATTTTTTATAAATGGTAGCTGTCTTTTCTGAAAAACTTTATCCATAGTGCAGGAGAAATCTTTGCTGAGTGATGTAGGATATTTGTATTCAAAATTAAAGTTGAAAACTAGTTTTTCCAAATCTCAAAATGTTCCTGAGTATTCCCAAATATAAACAGAAAATAAAATTTTCAGTATTGATATTTTTATTTAATTGTTGGAACAGTACTAGGTCAAGTACTTAGTAAGGGGGGGCTGTGATTTCAGGACATTTTTTTTCTCGAGTGAACTCTGGTAAAATTTGCTGGTGTGAATTTGTCTTTTTCTTTGAAATCAGTAAAAGTCTGATGTATTACACTCTCTTTCTCTCCTTTTTTTCCCCTCTGTAAGTTTAATGGATACTTCTCTGGGAAGTGTACTCGTGTCCCTATACCTCCAAAGTCCAAGTACAGGGAAAGGAGCAGCTTTTAGAGGAGAAGGCAGAGAGGCCAGAGCTGTGCTCATCCTCTGCTGAGTGAGGTCTGCTAGGAGATGTGTGCAACATAAGGCTGCCAGGCTTCTCCAAGTCCTGCCTGAAAGTACTGCTGTGGTTTGAGCATGATTTAACGGCTCTGTTCAATTCAGTTACAAAATCTGTTGTGTGAATTAATTGGGAATGTGCTGTCAAATTGCAAATGAGAGTGACCAGGACCTGGCCTAGAGCTTCTCTGCAGTTGTCTCAGGCTTCCTAGTGGTCTCTGGGATGCCCTGGCAAGATTGCAGAGACTGTGGAAGATGTTATAAGCAGTAAAACAATTGACAAACATTGTTTTTTGGGGCATTTTCTGTCCTTGACATTTAATTTTTGTTTATCAGAATGTGATTGACATTTTTACTATTAAATGCAACCAAATTTCCCCAAAATGTTCCACAGCTATTGTCTTCAGTCGTATCATTCTGTTCTCTGTTCATTTTTCCCAATTACTCAAAATACATGTGTGCGCAGAGGTTCAGTGTACTTTTTCGTCTTGAAAGCTCCTGTTCTCTTAATAGACTCATTTAAAAACTTGCATTCTGTGAGAGTTGTTTATAACATAAAGCAAAATTAAAAGAAACTTTTTCTTAGATGATGTCTGTGACAAACCAAAATCAATTAAGTAATGATTTCAACATTAGTTAGCTGGCAATAAAATATGTATTATTTGAAATAATGAAAATTCATAAATTTAGGAGACCAGTGACATTTGTAAAATGTGTGGAACTCAAAAAACAAACTTTTTGTTGCAAGCTGTTTTCTCAAGTCTAATTAGTATTGATATTGGCTGCTATGTTGTAAGTAGAGAGTTGCTACATATCTAAGAGTTGATTACATGCAGCAGGGGGATAGAGTGCTGGTATCCTGAAAGCATGACTGTGTGGTAACTGTCATTGATTTTTCTTTATTAGAATATCTCCTATGTTATTTTCCAGGCTATACTCCTATTTCCAAAACAATGTTTAATTAAAAACTTACAGATTTCAATTCATAAGTATCTTGTGAGGAAGCCTAACTAGTATTTATGACTGCATGTAAATCAGGTAAGTTCCTTAGCTTTCATTGTGTGTGATAAGTCTCATCACTGCAAATGATGAGACAGGATAATGAGATTGGACAGGCTCCCTCCCTTTGTGATACTGATAATATGCAGTGGCTGTGTTTTTCCTGCAGTGGATGATGCACTGGCAAAGTCCCATCTCCGTGGAATAGCAGTACGTAGTGTGGAAGCAGAAGTCAATCTCCACTGGAGGAGGAATTCAGGAAAATTCTAAGCTAGCAGTGGCACAGCTGCCATAGCCCTGGTTACAGGCTGGGGAAAGGACCTCCAAACTGAAGGTCAGGCAACATGAGTGGAGTTGCTGTCTGCCCACTGCTTCATCTAACAAACCAATGATAGACACAGATCAGTGGAAATTAGTTGTGCCACAAATTCCTGATTCTAAAAGTAGTCAGCAGGAGTAAGACATTGACAGGAGTACTGTACTTTACAAGCAAGGTCAAATTAAGTATCATTTTACTATGAAAAGCTGATTGCTGCAACTGATTGTAGGAAGACTTCAGTCCTGTTTTTTGCGCCATGTGGCATGTGGACACAACTTCGAAAGAATGTATTTAAATTTATGGTTTCTTGTATCTTGTAGGAGGCAGGAGTGTGAAGTCACAATTCCTGCTATTACTGTTGATGATAGATCCTGGGTACTACAGTCTGCTTGCCATTAATTCAGGATAATTAATGAAAAGCAAATCTTGTTGTAGGGAGTAGAGACTGGATCAAACAAAAATCCAGGAAAGACATATTGTGTAGTCATTACATTAGAAGGTGAACATTGGTCCAAGGAAGAGCACAGCAGGTGAAAGAGAAGAAGATGCATGAGCTGTTAATGTGGTCTTTTGGACAGCTTTACTTTGAAGGGAGTATGTAATTTATATACAATTATGAGGAAAGCTGTGAAAAGCCACTGCTGGAAAAAAAGGGAATTTGGACATTTTCATTGCCATACTCCCTTCTACTTTAAGAAGTGATAGGTCACATTCCAGTGGAGAATTGTGGTTTCTGCTACAAGATCTATAAACACCCCAAAAAAGTTTATGGCAAGTGAAAGAACTGTGAAATTTCCCTCTGCTCTCTCCTTTTAAATTTATAACCTGAAAAATGATCCTGTACAGTGCTGTGGGAGAGATGAGTATTAAAAGCATTTTGCAAGGCAGAAAGATTTCTCTGGATTGGGATTCCTTTATGTAATGAATCTCCATCCAAGCATGACCCTAAAAATTACAGAAGATTTATCTTTTGATCCTTACTGCTTTAGCTCACAATTCTGTGCATTTTATATCTTGCTATATCTAGACTACTCTCTGCTGATGAAAGTTGATAAAGGTCCAAAATTCTGTGCCAGGGATGACAGAACAAGAGAAGAAGGATCACGTATGTTACTCTTTCTTCATATCTGCATTTGGCTGGTAATGCAGTGCTTCTTGCACGTTGACTTCATGGGCTGTGCATGGTTAAAGTACTAAGAAAGGAGAAGTGTCCTTGGCAGTGAGTTTGAAAAAACGCAAATGATGATTTTCTAGTTGTGAAGTGAATTGAATCTCAGAAAGAGTTGGGTGGCTTTAGAGAAAATCCAGGTTGGTGTCTTTGGCAGACTCTGCTTCTACAAAGGCACCCTGGAGAAAAGGGAGAAAGTCCTAAAAAACCTAATTACCTTATACATATTCCTAACAGGGATTGTCTCTTTATTGGCTGAGAGGGCATAATGGGAAGCTGATTCTTGGCTGAGGTTTGAAGGCAGTACAATAATATAAATAAAATATTAATATCTCCGCTCAAAAGGAATGTCAGTATTATTGTAGACCTTTTACAAAGTAATTCATCCCATAAATTAACCCATTTTCTTTTTGACAAAGGAATGACAGGACTGTCTTTTCCATAAATAAATATCTCGATTTGCTTTAATAGTCCATCTAAATAAATTTTAACTATGTGTTAATTTAATATTAATATGATTTTTTATTATACTTGTTATATTTTCATCATATCTGATGGCAAGCTGGAATGAGCTGGTTCAAATGCCCAGATGGGAAATCAGTCCTGCCCTGAAGCGTCTGCCAACCAGACCTTTCCAGTAAAAACCTCTGTAGACCCCAGACCATATGTGGGCCTCCAAGGAAGAAACCACACTCCAAACCATGGGAAGAATCTGCTGTTGCCAGTGGCCTCTGTACAGAACAACAGGAGGTTTCAGGTGGAAGAAGGTGCAGCTGCACTGTGGAAGATATTTCAGCACTGAGATGTTGGTGTATGCAAGGGAAAGGAAAAGAGATTCATTTTTTCCTCATAACTCTCTCAAATGGTCAGATACTTGCAAAAAATATGGAAAGGATTGGGAAGTAGATTTAGAGAATGGGATAGCAGCCTTGAAATATGCTGTGTGGAAGGTGTTTGGAGGGGGTAGGGGTCATGGAGGGTGAAAGGAAGGTTGCAAGTGGAAATGGAAGAAAACACCAAGTCCAGCTCCTGCAGCTAGCTGTTTTCCTTTTCAGGTGCCACTCCTGTTCAGCAGCTGGCAAAGCTACTGCTGCATACATAATTTTCATAGAGCTTTAGAAAGTTTCAAGGTGAAAGGTGCTAAAAATGAAAGAAGATTATTACTATTATTATTGCTTTCCCTATGTTCTTTGTGCAGAATTATCCTAGCCTAGAGTTTTTTCTTTCTTTTCACAGTAATTTTCAGTCCCAAACAAACCCCTACATTTTCTGCTCAGACTGACATAGGACTGAGGACTCTTCTGGCTTGGAAAATGCTACAAGCTGACTATGAGAATTACTATAGCACTGGAGTGTGCTATAATCAGTGGAGAAAGTGAAAAAAAAAAAAAGGACTAGTTGATTTCCCTTGTGTATTCTACTATCATTTATGTGAGATGTAATTAATTCATCATTGAAAATCTATGCAGTGGAACAAGTGAAACTTGTCTTACACTATGCTTTCCAAAGCATAAGGGAATCTTAGCTTCATGCAGGCTTTTGTTTTGTTTTTATGACAATCAAAGTGTACTCCTGAGTTTATTAACTATTCTTCATACAGAGAAACTAACCTTCATGGCAGCAACAGTAATCAATAGTTTATTTTGCACACGTTAATATTTTTTATCACCATTCAAGTTGATTATATCCATTTATATCCATTATATCCATTTATATCCTGTGTTCCAAGGTGGAGCTGCTCTTCACCTGAGACTTGTCCCTAGATTTTGATCTATGGATGAACAAACACATGAGCTGCCTGACAGAGAGCTGAGAAGGGACACTTAGTGGTGACTGGCTGAACTTGTGACCCTCCTTATCTCTTAGCTGCCCTGTGGTCCTAGTCCTGCTGGAGATACAGGGTAGCCCTGCTGTGCCATGGCAGTGGGCAGGAACCCTGCCCCTCTTGCCTGCAGAGCCGTCAGCAGTTTATGCTTTCCCTGACTGGGAGCTTCCTCTTGCTTGCTGGGAGGCTGAACATGTAACAACACTCATCCTGAGTGAGTTTTGTGATGGGGCAAGTGGGTTTTCTCTCTGCGAGACAATGAGAGGCAGAAGAATATTTTTAGTCCTGGGAGAAGAATGAGTAAAGGGGATATCTGTGTCCTTATACACACAAGCCGGTTCATACAGTAATTAAATGATACCATGAATCCTAATTATTCCAAAATTTTTTCCTCACATGATAATATTATGGACCTGGTTATGGTTCTTATAACCTGCCTTTTCTTCAAGCTGGATCTGTAACCAGAAAAGTTAAGAAATTATATACATGAAATACTACTACTACCACCACTACTACTACCACTACTACTACTACTACTACTACTACTACTACTACTACTACTACTACTACTACTACTACTATTTTAAAGTTTGGGTTTTGTTTGAGAAGATAGCTGGCACTACTCAAGCCTGATGAATTTTTCTGGGTATTAGCTATCTGACAAGAAAGTACTTTCATATTGAAACTAGCCTCAACCCTGCTGTCCCTTCCCCCATCATATTTTCAGGCTTAAAGAAGCATTTGGGATTATTGTAGGGTTTGCAGGTAGGAATTAGACAAGGCTACAAAACTGTAGGAAATCAGTTTTATTTATGGTATGTGGAAACTGAGCTTATCCTGTGGTCAGTCAATTCCAGATGCTGGGGCTTTAGTTAAAATAAATCACGGTATTCACACAATAATAGCAATGAAGCAAGAAAGAAGATGCAGAGTGAAAACATAGACCAAATAAGATAGTCAAAGGAAGAAAAGTAATGAGGAAAGGAAAGGAGAAGGAATGTAATACCATAAAGACAAATCTGTCATATAAAATCCAGTTTTTACAGATATAACAGAAACTTTTCAAATAAAAACCTGTTTCAGTAATATCATAATTACACAGTGTAGGTGGAGTAAAAAAGGAGATTTTTTTTGCATCTGTTTCAATTTATCCTCTATGCTGGATACCATAGAGAAATCCCTTCAAAGGATCACTTTAGTTCATAGACAGCACATAAGATTTTTTTTTTTTGCTGTATGCTCCAAGACTGTATCAATAACCACATACTTCAATAAAAATATGTCTTCAGAGAATTACTCAGTCCCCTCCATATCCTTCCTCAGAGGCCTTTATTTCCTTCTTAACTCTTCTCCTATTTTACTTGGTAGTTTATGGACTGCTAGAAAGATGATGCCTAAGCTGTTTCCTTCTTGTAGTTCAGCCTTTCTGATTGAAAGTGCATGGAAAATGTAGGAGCACAGAACAGTCATCTGCTCATATACTAGCAGATATGCCAAAATAGAGTTAATACTGTAGCAGTCAAGAGCAATGGTAGTTTTTATATTGAAATTCACAGGGGAAAAATCTAATCCTTTGCTAGATTTTAGACATCCTGTCAGAGAGCTGATGTTTCCAATAGCATGCTGCACCAAACTCAGGTCTGACATATAATTTTCTTTAAGCAATTCCTAAAGTTCCATCAACTAAACTTCTGTATTTCTGCAACAGTTGGAATTTTTCTGTAGAAGTCTGTGTGTTAAATTTCATGGGTCAAATACGCCTCAACAGTCAAAGCCAAAAATGTTATAAATGGGATATTAGAACAATATGGAAGGATTCTATCTCAGAAATCTTTCATGGTACCTAACCATCTCCAAACAGTTTTCCACCTCTTTAAAAAAAGTATAGAAGAAAATTTTTCAAAAGTATTAAACATGTTTAAAAACCTGTTTCAAGCACAGGTGCTAGTCAGTATTGAATCATGCACTTAATTAAGACAAGTAAGTTTTATTCAGAGCAGCTGTTCTCTACCACTAGTAGTAGCTTGAAGCTTCAAGTCTAGAAGAGTTTCTTCTATGTGCTCCTCAACTACATCAGGGGGGATGATACTGTTTCTGTCTACAGAACTTTGTGTTGCTCAATTCTCAGCCGTCCATGGATAACTAAATCATTACCTCTTAAAAGGTAAGTAATAAATAAAACTGAAAGCATATTTTTTCACTTTTTCCTTCAACAGCAGTTTTCTCAATGATGTTAATAATTTTAGATGATTTTTAAGGATTAAGACGTATTTTGTGTCTGAGGAAAAAGATAAATTTATATGAAAAGAGCAAGAGTGTGGGGGGGTTTTTTTTGCACTATGTTAATGTTTAATTTTCAATGAGGACAAGAAAGTACAAACAGGAAAATGTGTAAAAAAAGGACTAGCGTGGTCCCAGCCGTATGTGTGCTCTTGAAAAAGGGCAGCAATGCACATAGCCTTTTTTGCTGATGGCAGTGGGACAAGCCATGCTGGTGTGCAGTTTAGCTGCCTCTCTGCTCACAGTAATGTCTGCATCAGCAATAATGCAGAGGAGCAGTCAGTGTGATACAGAGATCTTTGTGCACTGAGCCAAACTGTCTTATTAACAGAAGGCAATGAAAGCCAGTGGCAAAGAAAGGAAGTGGTTAGGAATGGAAAAGACAGTCTGGGTGCAGGAAGCTGGGCTGAAGCTGGTAAAGTTGCTGTGCCTGCTCCATTTTGTCCGGTTTGGGGCATCTCCTGGGCAGGACAGTAACAGCCAATATTACTTCTGTGGACCTTAACTTGTCAAGAAGGAATTAATGGATAGACTGCAGAAAATTATGATGTAACTGAAGCTAAATGAAAGAGAAAAGTACCTTTCAAATGTATTTGTGGCAAATTATATGATGATATGTGTGTGTAAGATTATTTTCAATACATGAATTAGTGAAATGGAGGCACTTGGATATGGGTAGCTGTGAGAAACAAGCAGAAGCAGAGACACTGTGTGTGTGTGTAAGTAGGATGCAAGGGGAAAGCAGGAAACGATGCTAGAGTCTGGCAGGTAGTCAAAGAGTTATAGAATAATTTCAGTTGGGTAAGATCCTTAAGCTTATTGAGTCCAGCTGTAAATCTAACACTGCTTTGTCTGCCACTAAACCCTATCTTGGAATTTGATGTCAGTGCAGCTACTGGTGATCCAGTCTTTTGAAATTTGGAAGCTGGGACTGACTGTGGTCAGTGAGTGTTTTCTGTGTATGTTAAATACTCTTGAAACTAAGGTAATGCATCAATGGATCTAGAGCTGTGTCATGAAGGCATTGGTATCTAGCTTTGTTCTGGTCTTTTTTCCAGAAGTCTGAGTCACTGTGAAATTCAGGTTGAGGAAGGATGGAGATACACCATCAAGCAACCCTAACCTATTAACAAAATGGCTATTCGGCCTTCCCTTTTATTTCCACCTTTCCTTTCTTGTTTTTATATGAATGTCCATTCTTATAAATCATCTATTTTATCTGAATTATCGTGTAAGATACCTTTATGGTGCTGGGTGTTTGTTTCCTAAAGCTAATCTATATGGATAGTAGCTTCTTCAGGCTCCCGTGTTTTTCTTCCCAGTTTGTGAGAAGACTAGATGACTGGAAATCTTTTTAATGACTAACTTTTTTGACATGTGGCACTAATGGATTTCCACTAGAGTTGTTGCAGGAGATCTTTAATTTTTTGAAAACAGTTCTTCACCATTTTAGAAATATTTAGGAATACAGCTCCATGCAAAGATTGCCTAGGGAGGTGTTATGTGACTGTATTTTGGGGTGTTCCTTGTTGCCATTTCTCACTGCTGAAAACAGTGCAGTTTTCAGTTCTGGTGTTTGCATCAGTTTTCAGAGATGTGGATTTTGGGACATGATGATGTCTGACCCTTAAGCAAAATGAACTCTTAGGTTTAAGTGCATTAGACCAGTGACTGCATAGAAGAAACCCTCCGTTATATTTTTTTATTTTATTTCTCATACAAAATCTTATGTCTTCTTCTGAAAAATTACTTTTGAGCACACTTAGACTGACTTTTTTCTCAAGAAGGGCTATTCTTTGGAAAACATTGGACTTTCTACAAAAAGCTATGGTAAAGCCAGTGAAGTTTTCTTCTTGGTGGTGATGGTATGAAGCATAGGAATTTCCTGCTAATCTGACAAGAAAGCTAAATGGTATAATAAAATTGAATGGGGAAGTATAGTGTCAGGGTTGATTTAAAGAATTCAATGCAGAAAAAACCCCAACTGACTGCTTACACAGCTTCTCCTTAGCTCCCTGTGGTCTTGCTGCAGCTCTGGAGTTATCTTTTGCATCCCTTTGCCTGAAAAAACCTGAAGTCCAGAGTTTGAAATTTTTCACAAACTATGCAGAGTTTAAAACAAAATAATATAAAAGTTATGTGTGTATGTGCAGCTGTGGTGACACCCTTCTTTCTGTAATGGCCTCTCACCCATTCTCCCCAGAGCCTTACTCTGTGGCTGGTGCTGCACTGTGGGAAGGCTCATGCTGTTAAACATCAGTGGAGTATTTTATGATGCTACACAACTACAAGGAAAAATTATCATTTATGGAATACTGCAGACTTTCTTAAGAAAATAACCAATTTTACAGCAGGGAGAACTTCTGCTTGCCATTCAGTACCACACCTGTGAAAAAAACAAAAGACAACTGAAAATCAGTGAAATACAATGGAAAAGACAGACCTTGACAAATGACACAAAGCTTTGTTCAATTACAAACAGTAAAAAAACAACTTGCCTTCTGAAACAAAGCCCCCAGAACGCCCCTGGCAGGGGAGATGAGAACAGCATATGTAAGATTTAGGAAAGAAAACAAACTGGGAACATCTAGTGAAAGAGTTTGTTTTTGCTTTTTATATCAAAAAAAATAAAAAGTGGACTGGCAGGACACACCAGACATTTCCCCATGTGCTCATTAAGCACCTCTGTGTGCTGTGTCCTAGGGTAAGCAACTGAGTGGCCTGCAGCTTCAACAGCCTTTTGGGCTCTGGGAATTCCCAGGAAAGATAGTCAAGTAGGGCTGCAGAAGCACTTTGTCTTGCTAGATTTAGCCATTGTAATTAATGAATTTCCAGCTTAGTCCCATGTAAACCAGTCAAGGGCTGGTTATGCCCCATC
This sequence comes from Cinclus cinclus, assembly GCF_963662255.1. NCBI lineage: Eukaryota > Metazoa > Chordata > Aves > Passeriformes > Cinclidae > Cinclus > Cinclus cinclus. Next base: position 17,347,602 of record NC_085053.1, read on the forward strand.
AGTCTGCTCCTTGTCCAAGATGAGCAGGCATCACACCTGCTGGCTGGGGTTTGGTGCCAGGGATCTCCCTGGCACACCAGCACAGCTTTGTGCCAGGCTGTGCTGGGCAGGGCCAGGGGCTGCTCTTCAGTCATGCTAATAGTGCGGGATGCAGCTCCTGTCTCCCTGATCTCTGGGCCTGCTTCCTTCTGGAGGAGCTTGAGAATGGGGAGTTGTCCCCATTCCAGACTGGCCAGCTCCTTGTAGTAGCTGCTCTGGGATTGTTTGCTCTCCCCCAAATAATCTGTCTTTTGATGAAGTGTGACCCCTTGATAGAAGCAGCAGCTTCATTCCTTGCCCTGTCCCCTGTGACCTATGGCTGCTCTGCTGATTCATCACACTATATTATATGAGACAATTTTTTCCATGTTTAAACCAGTAATTAGCCCTTTTTGCCATAAATCTGAGTTTGATTTCATTTTCAACTTTACTATGCAGCCAAGATATTTCTCATGTGCTCTCCTCTTCCTCAAAAGAACTTGTATACTTGTATTTAATTTTTTTTAAGAGAGGATGGTGAGAGAAATGAATTGGACAAGGTGTTTATCAGACATGCCAGTCTAAAAAACGCAGAGTTTTACGTTTTTTGAGTAGTGTTTGATTTACTACTTTATTTACTACATAGCAATTGAAAAACAACCTGACCCATCAACCCTGGGAGTGTTTTTTACATATCTGTGAAAAGATGGGTGCCTTTTGCTCTACCTGGAAGACTATCTGGCTATTCTCAGAGTTGTTTAGTATGAAGATTACAAGCAGAAGATCTCTGCGCAGGGAAAGCTGTTTGCTGTCACGCTTGGCAAAAAGCAGAGACTTGCAAAATGGGGGAAAGAAGTGACAGAACAAAGAAGCTATTTTCATAGTCCATATTTAAATGGTTCTAAGAAGCCTTAGCTAGGTGGTTATCTCATTAGAGCAGCAGCCAGTTTTATCCACTTACCATTTTACCAGGACTAAAACTCTTACTAATGTTTTATATATATATTAACAGCCAAATACAAGGGTTCAAGGTTTTTCATTGTTTTATGTAGCTAATCATCTCATTAAAAAGGTCTCATACTAACCAGTTAAGCCAAGTCCGATAAGCCTCCAAAGTCTTAGATGACATTTCAGATAATATAGTGTAATTTGGCAGGGAGCTGTGGGAATATAATTGGGGGAGAAGCCTTCAAACTAGCAATTTAGCCAGGGCTAGGAGTAATTGTAATTACAGATTTTCAGGCTGAGCTATATGTGAATCATCCCAGAAAGATACCGGGTAGAGCTGGAAGTCTGCTTCTAGCAAGTTATGTACGTGAGCAGGGAGAAATTAGGGGCTGTCTGCTGCCCTGTTTTTCTGCAGGTGGTGACATGAGGTGGCTGGAAAATTTGTGACTGTGTCAACCTGCAGATAGTGATAGGAACTGGATGCTTGCTTGTGACCACTTGCAAGCAGGCAATTCTATGGATACCAGTTTTTGGCTACACCTCTGGATGTAAGAGGAAAGAAGAGGCAGAGGCATGCTTTCTCTGGTGGGGCACAGTGCTGCATGGAGCTGAAACCTGAAGAAAATTATCAGTGGAGAATGGAAAATGAGAAAATTATCTCTGGGAATGACTAGACTGGACTGCATGCTCTAAGGAGATTGGCCTGAGGCAGATTTTTCATTTCTTTTGAGCAACATCAGAATCAGTGACATCTGGGGGCAGGTCAGCCAGACTTCTTTAGGTTTTTTTTATTGGTAGGACATGTAGATGTGCTACTTAGGGATGTGATTCAGTAGTGGCCTTGGGAGGGTTAGATTTAAGGTTGGACTCAATGATCTGAAAGGTCTTGTCCAACCTCAGTGGTTCTATTATTAAAGAAAAGAAGACAAACAGGTGACTTAAGTCCATCGTGAAGATCATCACTTAAAGGATTTGTCTGTATGATATTTTCTTGACAACTGATTTATGCAGATAGTAATAGAAACTCTATGGGGTCTTTGTTCCTCACTTAAGAGGGAGGAAGGGAAAGGGGAGAACACCATGTTGGAACTTCTGTGAGCAACTATAGAGTAAGAAGCAGAAAATATTTGGCTGCAAAAGCTGTTGCAAAGCACACCATGGCACTCCACATCTATCATATGTGCAAATTTGCTGTTGATATGTATGGAGAAGGTGATGACGCTTTTTGAATGGAAACCTGATATTTTCAGTCTAGTGAAAGAATAAGAAAATCTGAGAAAAGTCAGGAATATCAGTAGCTGGGAATGTCATGTTTTAGATTGTATTTAAATCTGTCTTTCCATTTGCTGTGTTCACAAGCACAAAGCTCAAGATGCAGAAGTTAACCACAGATTGTGCTGCCATCTTTTAATTGTCTTTTTCTAAGATAAGTGCTGTTTGTTAGCTATGATGTAAGACATGTGAACTCTCTCATGAAGCTTCTGAAGCTAGTTTACCTCTTTAGCCCTCAATGGGGTACCACATGGGTTTTGAGTTTATCTGCATGTAATTGCTGGCAACCCATCCACTCCCTATCATCGTTCTTTTTTTTTTTTTTTTTCAGGGCAGTACAGAAAACAGCTCACAGGATTCTTCTCAACTGATCTTCTTAATCAGCTCCTTTTTAGCTCTTGCTGTTATTCTGGTCTTAAAACCCAGGATCATCTTATGGCTCTTTGCTGGTTGAGTTTCTCAAAAATTTCATTAATTTTCTTCAGAGGTGGAATTTAAGTGGATAATTCTACCATGTCTAGCTTATCCTGCCTTTCTGCAACTCTTTTTTTCCCCCTTAAATGTGAAAGTTTTGATTGTGAGAGTCATAGCACCAAATTCATCATTAAGTAAACAATTTTAATTCATAATTTACAGCCTTCCTGCCGGTAATGCAAACATACTTCTACCATGTGAACTGATGTGTGTTGGAACTTCTGTAGTAGGCAGGTTATTTCTGTTTGAGAATGGCATCTCTTGCCAAACAGCTTGATCTTCTGAAACATGTCAGCAGTCATCCCAGTCTGGGAGCTCACAACCTATGCCCAAGAATCCAAGTTACTTTTGGCTCTTCAAGGGCAGGCAGAGGAATAGAATGAGACATTTCTAATAGAAAAATGCTTGTGCATGACCACAATCTGACTTCTGCATTTGCCAAACGTTTCCTTTGCAGCAACATTTCATTTTTGGGTAATGTTCCTTTTTGGTTAACTGTGCTGATCAACATCTTGGGTCTCTTATTTCATGACATAAAACTTAGCACAAGTTACAGCTACTTAAAAGGGAGACAGTGAAGAGTAACTTCTGCTTACATGAATTGGACAATTATCTCTTTAACAAAAATAAGTATTTAATGTTCAGCTTTACAAATACGGTAACAATTATTTATAATCATGAAACTGATTTGAAATGCTTACTGAGTGGTGGATGGTTTCATATTCATTACCTTTATTGTCCTGTCTTGTCCATGAATCAAAGCAGAATTTCAGGGCTATCTTTTCTGCCTGGTTCATTATCTGTAACTGGGGCATATCAAGAGAATGTTCTTACTTTCATGTAAAGTATAAAGAAATCAAACTTCAAGCTGTTTCCATTTTGAGGATTTAAAAACAGGACACAATTCTTAGATTTTTCTCTTTTTATTTTTTTTCTTGCAAAGTATTTTACAACATTAATAAGGGTTTCTGATAAGCAGCACTGCTACTGATATTGCCAGACACAACTGATGAAAAGTAGCACTGAATTGTTCAGCAGATTTAGTTCAGATAATTTCTGTGTGAGAAATGTATTTATGAAAGACTGGCTTTCCCCAAAAGAAATATTTAGATGTCTGGACATGATCAGTTTTCCTGGCACAGAGGCTGTGGTGGTGTGCCATCAAGGGAGGAGTTAATTCTTACCTGAAGTAGAGCATATACTTTCTTAAATGGAGAGAAAGGTTTATAATGGTGGTGCCTACTGCATTCCCTGACTACTGTGGCAGGAATCTTCTCAGAGAATCCCAGTGAGTTAGTGAACCATGAACCCCAAGCTCTCTCCTCTCTCTACTCTTATACTGTCAATCCTTAATCAAGCTGTGCTTCTTCAAGCACTTTCCCATTTGATATTCTAGGAGTTTCTCCCCACGTTATATCAAGCTAACTGGTCTATGGTTTCCTGTTATGTCTCCAGGCAATTTTAAAGTAAGTTTGTTATGTTAGCCACTTTCCAGTCCCCAGGGGTCTCTTCTGAACTAAATGAACTTGTGAATGCGCCTGCTAATTCCTTAGTTTCTCCCTCTGCTTCCTTAGCAGGTTTGGATATTTGTCTGGCCATGGTTTTTAAGGCTGTCTAAGCAGTTTTATTTTTTTTTTAATACTGCTACCATTAGAGACGTAGCTACAAAAAAAAACCCAAACCAAAAAACAACTTTCTCCTTCAACAGCAAACTCCTGACCTCTCCATAGAAAAGACAAGCACAATACATCCTTCACTTTTATTTCATTTTTACCTCATACTATTAAAAAGTGTTTGCACTCCCTTGTCCTTGCTCACTGCACAGTAAATCTGAGCAAGAGGCAGATATAATAGGGTAGCTTTCACTGTACCTTGTGGTGTTTACACTTCGTTTTCCTTGTTGTGAATGAGAAATGCTGCGAGGCAGGAGCGATCAGTGCCATTCTCAGTCACCCCAGGCACCTCTCTGCCGCAGAGCCCCGGTGCCACCTGCTCAGCAGTGCCTGTCACACCCAGGCTGGCCCTGCCTGCGCAGGGCAAGGCAGCCCCGGCCCCTTTCAGGGATGAGCTGGGACAGGGCCAAGCCCTCTGTGGGACACTGGGCTGATAGTCACACCATGGGGCAGCCTGTCTAATCCACTGATGCACATTTGGTTTTGAAAGTTCCTTTTTTATTTATTTTTTTAATTTTTAATTTAAGCTCATGAATATTTTTTGCACTTTTTGTTGTCACTTTGAGCCTAATTGGATGTTTCTTATTTTCATGGATGACCTTTTCAACTTTGTACTCTATAAAGAATATAACTTACCAATGTAAAAATCAAAGCTATAATGTAAAAATCAAAGTTACAGTTGCTTGTGAGAAGTGTACTGGCATACGTCACTGTCATGGGCTCTTATGATGAACACCTGAGCATTGTTTTAGATACAAATGTGGGAGAGGTAGCATATTGGTGAGAAGGAATAAATTTAATTTGTCTAATTCAGGCAAAATCTGATTTTCTGAATACCATTTAGATGTAAGGGAAAATATATGTTTGCATGTGGCTGTGGTCAAGATATCCTGAAGTATGGACTGTTTTCTATAAGCTACTTCTCATACTCATTAAAAGCTGTTAATTCTTATGCGTTTTTCTTACTGATACTGGTACAGTTATACTTTTGTAATACGATAAACAACATTCTTTCCAGCAAAATCATATTCCATATCTTTGTAATCAAAGAGACAGGGGAATAAATCTATATTGTCTTAATTAATTGATGCTAAAATGGAAGGATGAAACATATCAGAAAGGTAAAAAAATAATCAGATAGTATCTAATGAAAATATACCCCATAAATATAAAAACTAAGTTCCTTTGGAAATATGCAACCAATAGGTTTGCAGGAAGAATTTTAAAAAGCAGAAAATTTCCTGCAATGCTGTAGAGGGAAGAAAAAAAAAGGGTGCAGTTACACACACACACAGAATCCTGTGTAACTCTCCAGCAAGTACCAGGATCAGACAAAGTCCTTTGAGTTTTGGTCTGAATATCTAAAAGCACTCCATCACAGAAGTAACAAGTTTTTCATTCCTGCCTGTGGTGCAGCTACATCTGGAAAAGTGATCTAGGTTCTGAAAATTGCAATGTCTGGAAAAAAAATTAGAAATTGCATATGTCTCCCATCTTATGCCACATACATCTGTATGTGCAGCTTTCTGGGAACATCTAAGAACTGCATCTGCTTATTGTCATTGCCTGAGTCCCAAAACCCTATTAATGTATTTTAATTTACTTAGGAATCTTCATGTTGTTTTAAGAACCAAACACCCAGGATTCAGCACAATCTAAATTTCCAATTCTGGGGTTTTTTTGTGTGATTTTTTTTTGTTGTTGTTTGTTTGTTTGTTTTGTTTTTGCTTGCTTGTTTTCATTGAAGAGGCAGACAAGCCAGAAATATCTAATTCTGCACATTTTTAAGTGAGAAAAGTGATAATCTTGTCCCCCATTTCCCTATCATCAGTGCAGGGACCAGGCAGTGAGATAACAAGACACTAAGCCCCAAATCCTTTTTCAAAGCCCTGTGCTGGGTGCATCCTGTGCTGGAGAAGCTGTGCAGGCTAGCTCCTCTCCACGTGCTGCTGGCAGGGTCTGGGGTACCTTTTCGGGGTGCCTGCCTGCAGGACACCCTCTCCCTGCAGCTCCCCGTTCTCCCTGCCCCGGAGGTGCCACGCTACTGTCACAGCAGAGGCACTGCAGCCCTGGGCAGCAGCAGGCACAGAACCTCTGCAGCCCTGGCAGAGAGCCCAGCCTGGCCTCCAGCTGGGTTCATTTCATCATTTCTCTGATTGTCCACGCATTACTCAACTGTCCTTTGCAGCAAGGATGTGGCCCCAGAGCTGCCAAGTGAAAAGCCCTGACAGACCAGTTCAAGCACACTTTACAGGATTTTGGGCAAAGGGAGTTTGAGTACTGGTTGTTGTAAATTACAAGATATCCAGTTAACTGCAAATGTATCCCCACAACCCATGAGAACACAATTTATCACTTCACTTTACCAAAACAAATAGGGAATTGGCCTTGAACTTTGAAAGGGAAATGACAATTATAATTATATATATAAAATTACATTTATATATTATATGTTATAATTAAACCAGTTAGATTGTTTCATGTCACCACAGGATTGCTCTTTTTATTTTTTTAAATTTGCTATAAATGGATATTTTTCTTTACTTCTTATGCCTGGATTTTTTGATTTCCCAATTTCATATTAAAAAAGTAAATAGATCTGGTGCAAAAGCTGGAAGATGTTGCAGTGCTCCCTCTGCAATTACTGGATGTCCATTTGAACTTAGAACAGAACACAGTGCCTTAGGTAATGGCCACTGATCAGTTTATGACATGAAAACCTTGCCAGAGATGAAGTATCAATGCATCAGTCAGAGAAAATATTATTTTGTTTGGGGATTTTTGGTAATTTTTGTCTTTTTTTTCCCCATAGTTGGATTTCTGACTCTGTGCCAGGTCATGTAGTAAACAGCCAAACACTGCAACAAAAGAACTGTCTCATGCTGAAGGTTTAGGAAAAACAAATGCATAGAGTTTATCTAAGCAGGAAATAAGAGATAGAAGTTGGTGTCTACTCAGTCTGAAGTTAAATTTAAAATATAAACATTCAAAATGCTACTGGAGGTAGTAGAATGTAGAGGGGAAATTATCTGAGGCTGATTGTTAGGGACATGCCCATTGAGACTACCAGTCATTTTCAGCAAAAGTATTGAGCACTTTATTTTTGTCCAAATGTAGTCTATAACTCTGGTTGTAGAAATCCTGTACAAGTTTGATTTATCCAGGGTCGAAATGGGACAAAGAAGAATAGGAGTGGAGGGCAGAAGACTGAGGGAAAAGTGGACTAAGAATATGGATACATGAAAGCCTGGTGAAATAATAAAGAAAAATAATGCAATTTGAACCTTCTGGAACTGTTGAACTTGGGTTTAGAAATATCTGCAAAGTGTAGACAGAGTGGTGAATCTTAACTGGAAATAATGGAAGAAAGTGCTGGTCATTCCCTGCAAAGTAGCATCCTCAGCTTGGGTACTGAATTGCATAAATGCTCCTAATTCTCTTAGCATGAGGTTAACTGATTCAGTTTATATCGTACTATGGCCTTCAGCTATGATACCCATGTGTTATTCATAATATTGTAAAGGTTAGTGCTTGCAGGAGCCTCTTGGAAACATTTACACGTTTGAGTCTCTCAGACACAGAGGCCTTTGAGCAGCAATGTCTTCCACTCATTTTTTTAGCACTGAAAGGTTGGTAGCTCAATTTTAATGTTACTGAAGAGTGCACAGGGTTTCATCAGCTTCACAGGATTTTTTGATGCAGTGCATTGTTTCTCATTTAAGTAAAATACTGTCAGGGATGAGAACAAATGTAAGCAAAGTACAAGTTATAAACTATCTTGCAACTGAACTGCACATTCTTTCAGTGATTTTGAAAGTAAATTTGACATATAAATTCTGTTAAATTACCTAATCCTGCACAAGTATTTTATCTGTTAAAGTTTTACTCCTTAGGTGCTTTGAGGAATTTTTAGCTATGTGTATTTGAAACTCAGTTCTCAACACTAAAGTATAGATATTTGCCCATTTTATTTGGTTTAATTCCTTAAGATAACTCCAGAATGTCTTTTTAAACCCGTTGACTCTGTCCCAACTCCAGGAAAATGAATGCTTTCTTTGTAATCCCACTGTTGTGCTGATTGGAAAAATAATTGAAACCTCTCATGGGCAATAGACTAGCCATTTTACATACCTCTCTTATCTATGTAAACATTTCCTGATCTGCTTTCTTCTCCATCCCTTGGGGTCAATAACAGTTTCTTATGATCTCTTTATTTTGAAATAGTCAGATCCCTCCCTCCCTTCCACAATAGTGAGCAGAATTAATGAATATTTTCTTTACTGTTCATTTTTCACTCCCTTCCTTTTCCTTTTATTGTACCCTGCTCTCCCACTCATAGGAACACTTGTGGGTTTGTTTTTTTTGTTTTTTTTTTCTGTTGGAGCTGGACAACTCCTACCTTTAATTTTTGTAACCTGCAAATATTTCTTTTACTTTCATAATGTTTTCATTGCTGTTTTTTGTCTTTATTTCCCTTCTTGAATGTTTCAGAGAATTACTGTAAAAAAAAAATAAGACATTTACATAAGCTGTCAAGTTACTCTCTTCTCAATAAGCATTTGAGACTAATGTTCGTTCTCCCATGCTAAGGATGGACAGGTGGTGGCATGTGACTTTGACTCCTGACTATTAACTCTGGGCACACAGTTGATTATCAGCAAGGTGTAGGTGAAAGTAGATGATGGTGTCCATGAGTAGAATGGTTATCATACCAAGCTGTATACCAAAGTTTCTGAATTGACAGAGACAAAAATTTTGACATAGATAAATTTATGAATTATTGACTCAGCCTGTGATTTGTTTGGGATTTGTCATTCTTGAAGTATCATCAGTTTAAGTTTTGATCATTTACATGGCTCTGGGCAGAGGGCTTTTCTGCCTGCGCTCAGCTCTACATGTCCAGCTCCTGATGGTGAAGCTCAGGCATTTCCAATGAGCTTTGCTGGATTGCCACTCCCCCATCCTCACTGTGTATACGGGTATACGAGCAATATGTATAATTGTATATGTATAATTGTATATGTATAATTTAGGATGCTGAGGGGTTTAGGAAAGCATGAAATCTCATGGCCAGCTTCATCTAGTGCTGGTGACAGCAGCAGCACCAGTGGCTCCGGCCGTGTGGAGGAAGCTGAAGGAAGAGCACCAAAGGACAATATCTCCTGGGAACCTGACAGTCTTTCTGCTTCTCCTATTGACAGTGCCATGCTTCCAAGTATGGTTCAGACTATTAATGCACTAGATTAAAATAGATCACAGTTTGCCTGTTTTATTGGGGCTTGTAAATCATGTTAATGGTTATAACGATAAAATAGCTCTCCTCCTTCAGAATTTTCTGTTGGATACTGTACTGAGGCTGCTGTGTTATTAATACTTTCCTGGACCTCAGATGCTTTTACCAAGAGTAAAATGGTCAAGTCATTTACATATATCGATCGGGTCACATTTTATATAAAACATCATAACATTTATGATCCTCATTTAGTTAATTATAGATTTTATTAAAACAGTTAGAAAGATATTAAAGTATATTCTGAACTTCTTACAGACATTGAATTTTAAGGCAATAGAGTTGATGGCTTTTACAGCCTTCCAGTCTTAAAGCAGCATGTTGAATTGAGATGAGCTGGACAAGACAGTGCCTTGAGCTGGTTTCTGTTGACAGTGAGCTGTGATATGCGGGTGTAAATGCTGCCACATCTGAGCTTTACACCTGCCCCATGTGGGTTGGAATAACTGCAAGACCTGTGGAAGGGCTGCAATTCAGGTTGTAAGAGCTTCAGCCTGCAGACCTTTGTAAGAATTGCATTAACCACCTTAGGAATTTTTTCTTCAAATTATCCCATTTTAACCACCTACATCATTACTTCTAGTTCTTCTGTGTATATATAGATCATATTTCTTGGATGCAGTTTTTAATAGCTGGTTCAGCTGGATGCAGGACTACTGAATCGTAAATATCAGTTTGTTTTTTTTTTTTTTTTCAGCATTGTTATTCAGGCAGGAAATAATACTGGGATGTGATGAGCACTAGAAAAGTTTCTCTCATCAGCCATGAGCTTTAAATTTGTGTTTGTATCTCTGTGTGGTGCTGGTGTGTTTTCATAGGGTGCTTTTTATGCCCCATTCTTAAAAAAACCTATGAGGGCTTTTGCTGTGGGGAAAACATTGTATTAAGGTTTGCTTCAAATTCATAGTGAGCAGGAAAAGACTTTGCTGTTCTGCTAGAGAAAGATTGTGGGAAGGTGTCTGGGTTACAAAGACCTAAGATAAACCTAATGAACTCAACCATGCAGTGCTTCAGGGCAGGATGGAAAAAGAAATGTGCATTCAGGCCCCAAATGATACTTAATAGCTTACATGACAAAAGCTGTAAGATTCATTTTTTTAATTCTTTATTTTTGTTTCCTAATTTTTTTACCCTTATTGCACCATAATAAAGCTGAGAAGTTCTTCATCATAAACTATTGAAGTTTCAGTATATCTAAATTTCTTCATTACTCACCCTAACTTTTTTTGAAGGATTCTAATATATTAAACAAAATTTGCACTTATAGAAAGTTATGCTGGTTTGTGCCTCAGGTACTTTATAATGACATCTGTAATGACTTTCTCAACAATTTTCTTAAGTGAGGATCATGAGCTTATAATTCCCTGGATCATCCTTATCATCTCTACAAGAACATTGACTGTCTTGAAATTCTTCTTATTATAGCTATAATGATAAATTAAGTCACATTTATTTGGGGATTGTTTTTTCCTGGGAAGTAATTCAGCTAATAAGAATAGAATATTTTAGTTGGAAAGACTTAACACTATCATCTAGTCCAAGTGACCAAATTGGCAGGTTGCATTCCATTGTAAAATCAGTTATTTCTTCAGCTGCTGTTCAGTTTTGCTTCAAACATAGAATAACTAGGAGAAATGCTGTGACTATAAAACCAAAATTCTGATTTATTCAGTAATTAACAAAAAAAGGCCCATGCCATTTCAATGATAATAGAATGAAAATCCAACTGGTGTTTTCTTTCTCAAACTTGTTTTTCCATAGAAATTGCTGCTCTTAGGCAAGCACCTATTTAAACCTTTGAAATGTATAATGAACTTCATACAGCTCTAGGAGCCTAAATTTGTTAATGTTTCATCCCTATTTGCAATAGTATTACAATTTAAGTTTCAGTAATATAAAAAGCATTTGTAGAGCAAATACTAGGAAAATATCTTTCTGGGAATGATGTTACAGGTATGAAATAAGGTTTTTTTTATTATTATCATCAAAGCTTTTCTTTGCTGCTGCTTTTCAGCCTGTTAATAAAAGAACTTGATATAAACCTTATGAGATATAGCAGTAGGTGGTCAAAATCATTCCAATGTGTTTCTTCTGCATGCAATTAAGAAAAAAGAAAATCAAACATTCCAGCTGCAGTCATAGATGAGTTAACCTCGAGAAAGAGCTCTGATTATTGAAAGCAAAACCAATCAACATTCTGAACTTAGTTTGATAATGAATGCTGATATACTTGTGCAACATTAATAGTCTAAAACCATTAAATAGCATGACTGCTTGGGGACTGTCTAGGTAGGATTGACCTTGGGATGGCATGGCATACAAAGGTTCATTTTCACTTTTTCCCATTTCACATCGGTCAAACTTGCAATACGTGTCTCGTTTGTGTTTCCCCTTAGATTTCTCTCAGACCTGGTGGTTTTACTGAAGCTTTTATTCATTTAATTAGGGTACTATGTCCCAACAGTGGCTCATAAAAAGTATCAGAGAGATGGAGAAAACATCCCCCATGGATTGCAGAGCAAATGTACAAGATCTTTTCTAGGGCAATAGTGTGAGCTGGTGTCACTTGTGAGGTGGAGGATGCAGTGGCCTTTGCACAAATGGCTCCTTGTTTCTGGATCTGGGTAACACCCGCTGCTTTCTCTGCTGCCAGGTGCAACTCTTGCCAAAAAGCTGTGTCTGGCATGAGGTGTTGCTGAACAGGAGAGAGCCACCACACTGTGCAGGACCTGGCAAGGGCTAGCAAACCTCTCTAGCTGGCAAAGTCCCCCTATCTGCATCCCTCTGAACTGTGACCCAGGGGCATACAACTTATAAGCCCATCAAAAGGCTATCTCAAATCTTGAAAGAAAAAAGAAAAGAGATAGAGGACCACTTGTTTGTGGACACAGGCAAATAAGAAGGCACTCAGCATCATGAGCCACAGTTGAAATTTTAGGTGACTATGCATCATCCTCTTTAGGATAGAATGAATGTATCTACTAAAACAAAAAATACTGAACAAAAACAAAACAAAAAAAATCTATCCCCTGACCCTTAGTTTATGGCTTAGCTAGAGCTGGGTCTATTTTACTTACTTGGGGTTTTTTATTACTCTATTTGTGCTATGATTCCTTTATGCTAACAGCTTCTTATGGAAGTCCTACATTTTGAATCAGTGTTGGCCTAAAATAATACTGAAGTTTTGATTTATTTCTTTGTGATTCTTTTTCAAGTGCTGTATATCATATTTTGGTGTTCATTTACCTTTGCATTCCTTTCTGAGCCACTGGTGCTGAAGCTGACGGATGAGAATCAAATGAAGTGTGCTAAGTGTTGTTGCTGTAGGCTTTCATCTCCCTACATTTTGTGGTATGATTTATCCTGGTAATACATCATATGCCTCATTTTTTTTTTTATTTATTTTATTTAGTGTTGTCACAAAAAATATCATTTGCCCATCTACCATTAGTACAAAGCAGTTGTAAGTTAATTAAATAATCTGAATCTGTGTAACTCAACTGTCCCAAATTTGATTAGGAATGCCAGAGCTGTATCAAGTCACTTACTACAGTTGAACCTCATTTATTAAGAGCTTTGAAGGATCTTTGCTAACTATGGTAAATTGTTGTGTGTAGTGTTTGCAATTATTTTAATGAAATGGTTAAAAATTACTTTTTTATATCTCAATCATAGTTTGTTTTTTATGTTTCTAAAACTTAAAGTTTTAGAAACTCTGTTTTGTTCTGAGTCACTGGCATGCATTCTCATAAATGCCTTTCCTCTCTCTGTCCCTGAAATAGGATGTCTTGTGAGTAGGAGGTATTAAAAGATAATCTTAAACTGCCTTAAAAACTAGGATTTAGTGATCCCCCTCATTATGATTTTGATTTTTATTTAGGGTGGTTTTTAATAGTAATTTTTGTGCATAAGATTTTAGTTTTAATTGCTTTCCCCCCTCTTGGTGTGGCACCTGCACTTCAGTGTAATGTGATAATATTATATTGAAAGGGCATATTTGAGCCAAACCCAAGATGCAGTCACTCTGGGAAAGTGAGAGAAATTCTTATGTGTTAGTAAGAAGACAGCAAAATTACTTTTCATGTGGAATGTAGTTTAAAACAATGGTACACTCAGATAAAGGAAGTTAATATGGTAGTATGGTATTTTAATGGCATGTAAAATATCTGATGCATATTGTGAATTATGTCCTGGCTGTAAAAGCTGAACAAAGGTTAAAAATGACACAGGGAAATTCTGAAATGTGTATGCTGGGAAGTGACTGAGCTAGATATAAAGCATTCAAATATTCTGGACTAGAAATCATGTTTAGAAAAAGAGCAGTTGAAGGAACACACTGGACACACAGGACAAAGCAGGGAAAGGTTGGGGAAACAATGATAACTGAGAGGTGGAAAATAATATTGGCAAAGGAGAAGATCAGGAATGTACTGGTAATGTTCCTTGGAAATAAGAATCATATGGATGCAAGAAGAATTGACAACATCTGAAACAAGGTCTTTTTGTGCTATGGATGGCCAAGGGTGGTGATGACTATCCAGAGTTCCCTAGGAATGATTCACAGTCCCATTCCATTATGTCAGATTGGTAGGGTAATGTATGGTGGGAGTCATTGTACCAAAACCAGAGTGAAAATACAATACTTCAGCTGAACAAATCTATCATCGATGTCTAAGACAACTTTTTTTTTTTTTTCCCCCCACCCCTGAGTTTTTTCCCTTCTACTAAATTCTCAGTTTAAACTATTTGGGGATAGGCTTCAGCACTTGTTCTGGGTAGTTTGAATATGTGCTTCTTGCCATAGTTGCAATATTTTTTTTTTCCCTCCCATCTAAATGTGTGTTAAATGAACCTAGAGGACATGGGTACATGTAGGTCATAAATAGCACATACAAATAAAACTGCATTTAGCACTGTTGCATCATGTAGCATTAGAAGGAATGATATGTATTATTCATTTTAATAGTGATTTATCTAAAATTTTAAAAAATACATTACAATTTCTGAAAGGGAAAACATTCCGATTTTGGCTTCCAAAAGAAATAGGTCTATTCTTCATTTCTTCTCTTGAGCTAAATTAGGATAATTATAGCACCATAAAGATTAGAACAGAACTGCAAGATCAAGTCCAGTTTTTCACCTAATACTACCATTCCCATAGCTGGGTAAAATCAATATTAACTTGAGGTAATTTTAAACTGATTTTGGTTTTTTTGCATTTCTCCATAAAAGGTTTGAGAATCAGAAGTAACTTCAAAATTTATGAACACTAAAACAAGCGGAGGTGCTTGCTCCTTGACAGAGCAGTAACAGCTCTGCTGTATGGATGGTGTCCATGAAGTTTTGGGCTTTCAACAGTATATTAACAGCTGAGGGTGAAAAGATAAAAAAGGAACACAGCTATATCCAGGGAAAATATCCCAGCAAATCTGAAGTCCTCCTGATTTATAATCAGTCTTGATTTTCAACTGTTGTTTGATGGGATTCCAAGTACCTGTGTGTACTTGGCTGAACACCTATGTGCATGTTTGCATGTGTGTGTATATATACACACATATATATATATGTGTGTGTGTGTTTGTGTGTATATATATATACATAAAATATAATATATATAAATATATAAACATATAATGTGTATATATGTATATGTATGTATATGCACACAGAAAGATTGCATATGTCTACACAGACAGCTCTAGAAAACATCTGCATTTTGTAATGTAATGACAGACTGAAGGTAAATTATTAGAGGGAAAAAGGCTGCCTTTATTCCCTGTGTATGACTGAAAGAAGTTCTGATGAGGTAATGCTGGACATGATGAGTTCTTTCCCTAAAGACAAATTTAAGCTCTCAAAAAGGGTTTTGGTTCCATAAAGAGTAACTCCAGTCCCAAAATCCATTATGTTAAAGTGGGGTCTTTGCTCTATAACAGTCTGGAGCAATATTGTAAAACAGATCTTGAGTAAAACAGAAGTGGTTTCAACAGATTTTCCTAACTTTGTGCAGTCTGTATGTTTATAACAACAATATTTTCCCTATGATATATATTTCCCAGCACATATATAATGAATCACATTGTTTACACAATTTCTTAAAAAAAAACAAAGGGAAGGATTGAGTTTTAGGTTTTAAGATTTAGATTTTTGGTCAGCCACTTGGCATATTTCTGTGCAAAGTACAAGAAAGAACTTAAATTTAACATATATGCCTTGCTAATGAACCCTACATGAAAAATTTAATGCCACCTTGTACCAAATATATGGCATCTGAAAACACTGAATACCATAAAATATCTTGCTGAAAATGGTTAGAGAATTATAATGCATGCTCAGCAGGGTAAGAGGAAAGCAGAATTTTCTTTACTATATAAGCACTAAAGTCTTATGCATAGCACCCCCAAGACAACTTTAATACAGTCTCTGCCACCTGTGGTTCACATCAAGATGGAGGTCAAGGTGTCCAACCATTTAACTTAAATCCTTACTCCAAGTTATTAGCTAGAAAAAGAAAAGGAGGAAACGTGCCATGTAGATGCCTTCTACATGACCAGCATTAAGTAAATTTTCCCTTATAAGTGGTGATAGGTAAAACAGAAAAGGAGAGCATCTTACAAGCCATTGGAATGTTTTATCAGAGCTTCAGCTCTATTCCTTACAGCCTGCATGAAATCATATAATTTAAGAAGGAAAGAAAAGAGACAGGATTTATAAAGGGAAACGTGTGCATAAAGACAATCTTCTAGTAACTGCAGATGAGGCCTGCAAAAATTTTTTATCAAACTTTTACTGGTTTATTTCTTTAAATATTAAATTCACATCGCACTCATCAGAGTTTGGTACAGTGTAATAGTGCAATACCTGTCCCCTAAATTGCTTGCATTTTGTAACTACCTTACTTTCAATTTTTGTTATTGTATTATATAACTTCTCTTTTTTCTCCCCATAAGTAGAAAATTAAGAGTAGTGTGAATAATGGAGGATGGGGTAGTGAATGGAAACAGGAACAATTATCCTCTTCCTGTGAACTTATAAATAAAGCAGTTGTAAGATATGTATTTCAGACCAAGAATTTAAGTAATTTACTTACAGGCAAAGCATCAACATTTCATCAGCCTCTCTGCCTTTGCTCTCCCCTTACCCCCCATATAATCTTCTGCAGCAAATTATCATTGGTGAAAACAAAACTTTTAAAGGGAACTCTATATGTGACTGTAGTGATATTGTTGTCTGCCGTGAAAGCTGGAATGATAATTCCAATTTAGCTTTACAGTCATGTATACCAGTAATACATTGGATATGGTAAAGGGCCTGGCTGCAACGTACGTACCCTTGCTAGACGATTCCCATTTAAAAACTGGCATTTTTAAAAAAGCTCAGTGCCTCTGCACAATCAGTCAAAATGATCTTGTATTTATCATTCTGCTTCCATGCTCATCTCTAGTGAAATGCTTGGTTAGGAGTGCATTCACTTATATGTGACTATGATATATTTGAGTTCTTACAGCGTCAGGATCACCTACAGACCAGAGCTTCCAGTGGTACTCCTGGACACTACATACTGAGAGACATCTTTGTCTGGAGGTAGAAATCAGCTGCTGCTCTGGGGAAGCTTCCAAGTTTCCTTAGGAGAAAGTTTTCCCATGTTTTTTCCTATTTGCTCCCCAGTATAGAGTAATGGTATAGAGGAATCCAGGCCACTGGGCACTCCGGAGTTATAAAGAAAGCTCCTAAAACCAAGGCATGGGACTCCACATCCTCACAGGATGGAGTAACCTTCATGGGAAGTTTAGGGTATGTGTACAGATATGCAGCATGTGTGTAAGGAAAGGCCTAAGGAGAAGCTCAGCAGTGAGTATCAACATGATTGACAGGCAGACCTGATTTTCTTTGAAATGTGAGCACTTTTTTGAGTTTATGAAATTACCATAAGCTCCAGAGTCATAAGAAACATACTGCAGTTTCTTACTTGTCTCAGTAAATGTTTTGATGCAAACAGTTCTCCCTTTTTTCTTCACACATGGGAACCTCCCAGGTACTTGCCACTATACCATTTGTCTAGAGAAAAAGAAAAAAAACCAAGAAACTTCATGTCAAAAGCCCATTTGGAATAAAGGAGGAAATCTGAAGAGATAGGTTTGCAATACTCCCTGATGGGTACAGGAAGGGCTGATATTGTGATTACTTCCAGCTCCTGAATGTTGCTTCTCCTAGTGTCACAGCAGCAACACGGCTCTGGCACAAACAAAACTGTCGCCAGTTTTCTTCCCTGAAAACATCCTAGCCTAAAAAACTGCTGTTTTGCTTGAAAAATGAACTACCTTGCACCATCAGTAGAACACTGTCATGCATCAAATTGGGTTAGGAAAAATGAATCCTATAAGACTTCACATGCTCGTCCCTTTATGCAGTCACTCCCCTGCTCCTGTCAGTCAGTTCAGGTATGAAAGATTGGTGGTTTGGTGCCCATCGCTCCATATTCTTCAGTGTGAGCTCTTGGTAACAGCAGATCATATCAAACCTCAGTGCCCAAGTACAGTGCACTAGGTCTTTCTCTGGCCATCTGTGCCAATGTGAATATTACCCCATTGATCTGTCATTTGAGTGGTATGAAAACTGCCATTCTGGGCTAGAATTATTGCTGGGCTGAGAGCAGTCAGGGGTTCATTGCATTAGTCTCAGCAAGAAGTGACAAAAATTTTTCATTTTTACGGAGCTGGTAAAACTTGACCAAAATTGCCAAGTGTGCTCAGTTAAAGGACAGAAATACAGTCCCAGTCCAGCAAGGGCTTGTGAATATATTTGTGTTCACAGGGAGCAGTATTTTCCTGGAGATGATTTGGCTTGCTTACAGCACAGAAAGCAAGATTCTACTCTAAGGTTTTGCAGAACCTGAGCTTCGGTGTTCTTTCACTCCTGAGACATAATTACCACCTTGCACTGCAGTCACTGTTGAAAGCTCAGTTACTGAAATCAAACTAAATGAAGACATGCTGCTAGAGCCTAAAGGAACCCAGTTGTCTGGTTAGAGATGTTTTTGTCTGTCCTTAGGAAGCAGCAACCATAGGTATGAACTGTGCACACCACTGACTTTCCTGCTCTATAATTTTGTAAGCAGATGTACAAAGAGATGGATTGCTTGCGTTCTTATGTTTGACATTATAAAGGTCATTGAGGTCTAGCTATATATATATTTATGTATCTATGAGGCATATTGAATAATTGAATGCAAAAATTTACTAAAATCACATTGAGTAGAATATTATTTTTCAGGAATTATTTTAATAGCTGTGATTTACTGAAAGTGATAGGTTTCCTCAAAAATATTTTGAATGAAACATCAGGTCAGTTGCTCATATCATATCACATCAATCATATCGTATCATATTGACTCATGTTTGATATTCTATTATCTGTCAATGTTATAAATTATCTGATTATATCACTGTTTCACTTAGTAAATTTTAACTTCATTCTCATTTTTGTCTTCTTTAAAAATAATAATGTAAAGAAACACCATCAAATATGTTTTGTAAATCTTCCTTTTGATCCTGTCTTCAGTCTCTGACAGAGCTCTGCCCACATCAGTAATGTGCCAAGCACAGACTGTCTCAAAGTATGAGAACGTTTGTTTAAAATTGGAGAAAGTAGCTTTCCAAGACATTATACTTTTTGTTGTATATATAGAGTTTTTCAGTGAAAAAAATGAGGGAACCACTCCCCTCATGCAGTCAATAGCCAACTGCAACCTTAGAAAACATTAGAAATGTACAGAAGAGACAAAAATTAATGAGCTGAATCTCATCTGTTTGTCCTCTTGCTACACGTGGTAATGACCACTTATCTGACTACCTGTGGATGTGAACAGGTATTTGAAATGATGAACTCTCCATTCCATGGTAATGACAATAACCTGTGACATTTCTAACCTTACCAGCAGGTTAGAAACTATTTGTGTTCTCTTCCATTAACAATTTTACCCCTTCTGACATATCTGTTTAGTTCTGTTTGAAAGAGAAAATCACATTAGTACAACCTAAAACCCAGAAGTAAAGACTACCTTCTCCCAACTAATTTGCATATATTTAAGTATTTATGAGCCACCTGCTGGTGATATGAGTTGGTTATCAATCTAATAACACCCAAGGTTCCTTGAACTCTTTGTGACCACCAAGGCACATATGAAGCAGCACTAAATGAAACCAAGGAGCTGATAGTAAAATATTGAATACATGATGTTTGTCTCCTCCTCTATTTTCCTCCTTTTTCTGGAGTTCTCAAAACTATCTAAGCAAAGTAAAGAAAAGACAGTCTTTATGGATCTCCAACCTGGAACGAGTGTGTAATATATTTCACTCAGCGTGCTTTAACATTTTGCATCAGAAATGCCATTCTTCATTTATAATTAGGGCTACAGTCTAGCTGTATTTTTAAGGCTTACAGTGATTTTCGTTCAAGCATTTCAATAGACTCACAAACATTCGCCCATATTCTCTGAATTTTAAGAATTAATTTTGGTCCTGTGTCCTTTCTTTTATTTTTATGCTGTTTTCAATTTCAAAGAGTAAGAGGTATTGCTTGATGACAAAAGCTGGAGTTAATATAGTTGTATTTAATATCCCTTCAGTGCCTACGATGTAAAGACTGCAATCTAGATGAAATTACTGTTGATGCTAGGGAATAAGTTATTCATAGTTTTGCAGGAGGACTTGTGCTTCCAACTTGAATGCCTCACAAGTTGTTTATTTTACATCTTTGGATGTAAATTATCAGCTATTTTAATCTAGGAATATATCAGAAACAAAGCTGTAGGGCAGTCTGGTTTATAGCAGCTTTGTCAAACTTACCAGTGTTCAGCTTATTTTCTCAAATTACATGGGTCAAATAGCAAGAAGATTGTTCAGGATACGTACAGAAAAAAAAGATATTTAGAGATCTGATTTAGTTTCTGACCACTAATGACAAGTGGGGTCTGTAGTTCACCAAAATACTGATACTGTTGTCCTTAGCAATCAGCCTTTACTTTATGTAGGAAAAGTATTATGGATTTAAGACTTTATTTCAGTGCCCTGTAAATTCTCTTATCCAGAAAAGATGCCAATTGTGGTAAAGATGTTTTTCAGCATATCATTAAAGTTGAATTTATGTTATCGTGCATCAGATTTTTGTTCTCCATATTTAGTAATGAATAACCTGGGAGTGAAATAGGAGGAGAAAATATACATTTCATACTATTTTGTTCAAGTTCTTATTGTTGGATTTTTTTCCCCATACTTTTCATTTCTGTAGTCCTGATGTGAGATTTCCCAAGTAAGTTATTTTGTAATCTATCCATGGACTAGATTCTAATCTTCCTTGCTTCTAGCCTTGAATGCAAATAAATGCAGATGGCAAATAACTGAGAAGTTCCTATTGGAGTAACTGCTTAGTTTGTGCTACTTGACCCATTGTCCTCCAACAGATAAAAATGTACTGGGAAAAAACCTCAAGAATGATGACAGATTCTGAAACCTTATGGAACAGATTTACATGTATAGTGCTACATCACATCACAGTTTTGCAAATCTTACTAATAGAATGGTGTTATCTAATTTCTGAAAGCAATATTTTTCTTAAAAACTGCAGAAGCATGGCTTGAATATAACACAAATTTTAATTTCTTCTATATTTAGCACAGGCCTGGCAAAAGTCAACCAGGAATAATCATAGAAATATGGATAGCTGATAGAAGTTTTTCACAATTTAAAACTCTAGTAATATGGTAGAACTTGTCATCTGACATAGAAGCATACAGAAATTCTCTGGGTGGTTTTGTATCCAAAATTTCTCTAAAGCCTAAATTATATTTACAGTCCTGATTAAAATATACAAGAAGTATTAATAAATAAAAATGTAGTAGTTTTGCTTTTTAGAGCTTTTTCTATATCCTCAAAAACTGCATTAAAATAAAAAATAGTTGAGCGAGCAGGAGAACAAATGCTGCATATTTTATGAAAATGTTGGTTCTTAAGTATCGCTACTGATTGATTTATTAATATAGTTTTGTTTACATATAGATGAGAAGAAAGAAAAATTATCATCCACTGGAGTAGGATGTACCTCAGATTTATTTTGTCCTTTCAGAGAGTAAGTGTTTTTGGAATAGAAATAGAAATTTGGGGGCTCAAAATTCATGATATTAGTTTTTGCCTCAGTTCAGCAAAGCATTTGTGTGAGTACTATACTTCACTGATTACAGCAAAACCAAATTTAATTAAGTGCTTTAGAGAGTCAAACCACAGTTTCTTTAAATGCCAACAACCTAGACAAATGTAACCAAAAACAGTATCAGGGAAAGGAAGTTACCAGTAACAACAAACAGTGAACTGCAGATAAATCAGTATTTTTCTTAATGAAAAGTATCATGGAGCATTGCATGGGAAAAGAGAAGAATAACAATACTGTAGTACAATAAGGACACAAAGAAGGTTAAGGGGCTATTTAGATATTTAAATTACGTTCAAAACTGTAGGTCATATAAAATGACAATGCCTTCAGGTTTTGTAGTAGCTCCTTTTTAGCAGAACCAGCCTTAGCTGTAAATCACCACCCTGTGTTACTAGTTAATAAGTGGCTGTTAAGAAGGGGAGAGGCTTTGTGGTGCTGTGAGCTGCTCAGGCTTCAGACTCCAGAATTCAAACACATTGCTGGGTTACCTTGGGGTAACCTGGTGAGCAATTAGCAACCTGCCTGCTGCTCTGACCTCGCTGGATGAGGTGTGGGTAATTTTGCCCTCCTGGGTTCACAGGGTAACTCACTTCCCTTTCACCAGCAGGTAGGCAGGCTCATATCAGCTCTTCTGGGGAGTATTATCAGCTCCACGGGCAAATCAGCTCTGTGAGCTGCTCCTTCAGACTGTAATTTGCCTCACGTTGACGTTTTTGTATATTTATCATCTGGAGTCACTCCTATTTTGTTTTCCTTTATGACAAGTAATAAATCAGTTGATTTTTTTTATATTTAATTTAAATAATCTCATAATAAATGTATGGTTTAGGAGTTCAGAGATATTTTTAGAAATTAGAAGGTGTATATAACTAGTGGAAATTTTTACTGCTTTCCTACTATGGTTAGTAGAGCATGAGGCTGGCAATAAAGACATAAATAAAATGAATATTCGTAAGTAATAAATATTAATTACGCAAGGCTTGTGTTTCAATGTGCTGTTGCTTGTAACAGGTCCCACCTGCATGGCAGAGTGCACTTGTTAAATGAGAATTGCTATTGGAAAAACACCTAGTGGGATTTCACTAGAGAAAACTCTTTCATCTGCAGTAGATGTTTACATTTTTTTGGCTCCAGCTTGAACCAAACAGAATTTTTAAGTCTGAGTTTCTTCCTCAAAGCCTGGTATGATTTAACTGATGTCTTAGATTCTAACTATTCAGCATGCAGCTGCATGAACAAATTACCTGCTGGTTAGTATTTAAATCACACTCATAAAATAAAGCTAATATGAGAAAAGGTCATCCACAGGTATTTCTAATATATGCATGGATCTATAGCCAGGTCTTTCATTTTGCTTCACTGTGCTCTAACAGCAGCTGTTCCATGGGATGCTGGGGCTGTGTTTGGGGTTTGGGTTTATGGGGAACAGTGAGAGGCCTATAAGGGCTGTAATGCCCCATTAGGATGTCCCTGGTTGTCATGGCTAGACATCAGCTGCATGTAGGTGTAACTCATCATGTATCTCTCTGTCTCAGAGGTTCTATTATATTGCAAAAAAGTAGTCCTTTTGCCATTAAAGATAAGAAGTAAGTTAATTGTTCCAAGTAATTTTTTGACAATTCCAGAGCTGTAGTGTACTAAGAGACTCCAACTCTAATAGAAGCTTTTTTTGTAAGCTCACAACTCCTCCTGGGTGGGGAACAAGTCTCAGATTGTTTCTGGCCCTACACTGAGTACACGAGTGCAGGTTTACTGCAGAGTCCCATCTCCAACCTGCAGTGTGAAGAATGCAACTGCTCAGAGAGAGACCAGTGTTGATTTTATGCTTTGGTCAAGACAAATTGCAGAAGCATGACATTATGATGAACACAAGGGCAAGTAAAGAGGTTTTAAAAAGTCTCAAAATCCAAACCACCAAACCAAGACATTAAAAATACCCAAACCAATAAGAGGGCCAAAGAAAATCATGTGTAATTTAAAAGGTTTGGTGAATTCACTAAAATTAAAACAAGATAAATTAAAAGTTAAAGGTTATACTTCTACCTAGGAAAACAGTCACACCAGGTACATACACAAGGCACAGAACAAATGGCAGAATACTTTATAAGAAGTTTGAAAGATGCTTTTTTCAGCCCTGCTTGGTAGCTAGCAAGTTTTCAAACTCTTGTGATGTTTATTTTAATTTTTGAGAGAGATATGACAGCATACCTGGTAAGCTGTTTCCTTCCCAAAGCTCTCTCAGCTCTACCTTTTTCAAAGCTTTCTACTTTGATTAATACTTGCTTATTTCTGGTAAAGCACTATGGATCATAATTCAATAAAGATGGCATTTACTGCCATCTGTCTTAACCGTCTTTGAATAGAATATGTGAAAGGTGAAAGGTTTAGTGGTAGGGCTTATTGCCTCAAGCATACATGGAATAAGAAGTATTAGATATGGTACACAGTAATCTTTGCAAAAAATTATTATCTTTTATTCTCTATCACAGCCGTACCTTCTTTGACCCCGTTCTTTTGCCAAAACAGCTTTTTTAAGAGACAAAAACAGAGCAACATTGTAGTAGCTGCCTTCCAATACAGTGCAGCAATCAGGACATGGAGGGTGGCACCATGATTGCACACGACTTGACCACTGTCACACAGTGGAAAGCAAATGAGGAAATACTGTATGTTGCCTTCCTGCTTATTCTGAAAGGTGAATGTTTTGGGTTGAATACCTTACTATACAAGGCATATTTGTCTCTTTCTGGCAATTCACTGAAAGTATTTAAAAATAAAACCCAAACTAAAAATATGTTTGTTTTTATTAGAAGTATACTTAACATATTGGATTTTTTAATTATTGGTATAATTCACTGGAACCAAATCAGAATGTTTAGTGTAACTGAGTAGGATCATAAATCCATGATAGATTATCCTAATAATTCTTAATTCTATAGTGTATATGGAAATAGCCTACAGCCTGAAAGAGACAGGACACTTCTGGTAGCTTTAAACTAAAATAGAAAATAAAACTGAGGCTTGATTTTTGCCCACTTGATTGTTTTTTCTACCACCTATTTTAAGTATCAATCTGGTGTGAGGCATGTCTGATTTTAAATTGCCTGGAGTGCACAAAACATAAAACACAGTTTTCAAAAGATGATGTATAAAAGCCTATGTCATTACTTTGCTAAAAATAAAGGAATCAGAAAGATCAAATTATTCTCACTCTTAAAAGCCAAAATACAAAACATACTCCAATATTTTTACCACACTGTAGAGAAATTATAGCAAGTGTCTTTTTTTTTTTTTTTAAAATTGTTACCGGACGTGATTAGTAGAAGCCAGAAAACAAGAACATTTCCATTTTCATGTCTTTCTGTTCTGCACAATGGGAAAAGTATTTATACCTTCTCCTTCCATGTTATTCCTACAGTTCAAGCCAGCATTAGTGTGATCTATCATGACAATCCCTGATGGTGCTGCCAGTGATATCAGCTTACTTTCCAAAGTACTCTGTAGTAACAGACCAAAATCACATCAAAGGCCAAACAGTGAATCTTCAGTTGGGGTTTCTTTTCTGTCATGAACCCCTCCCAAATATTCTGCTTTTTACTGTCAATTTTAACTTAAAATTTTAGGTAATTGTTGACCCAAAATATCTGAGTGACCTATTACTTGATACTCTCCTTAGACTCATCTCTATGGGAATGCTTAGAAAACCTCATTCTAAAACCAGATCCCCTTTCAGGGCATCCTTATCTATATAGTCCCAATGACCCTGAGGAGGATATACACTTGGACACTGATCAGCCTGTGCAAAGTGGAATTAAGATCTCAGATAATGGCATGTTGCTTGTATTCTGGAATTACCTTCCTCTTCTTTCATCACTTTGAAGGCAGTTTAAATTCTTTCAGGTTGTTGCATAATAAATGTTTTTCTTTTTTTTTAATATGTTGCAAGGTGCATCTTAGCTTTACAGCCAAGCTTTACAGCTAATTAAGAGGAGATAACACAAAGGACAAGGATAAGTATGAGCTGCAGAGGTTGTTGCTGCAGTGTTGTATGAAAGATACAACACTTGTAACCCTTTATCAGCTCTCCTTCATACTTAACTGCTTTATTGTTTTGTGATTTTTAAAGGTTAACTTCTTTTTAGGGTAAGGGAAAGCTTAGATAAAGCAGAGATAGATCCTTTCTTTGTATGCATTTTCTTTACTCTGTATCCTAAGTTTTGGATCAGATTTAAACAATTATTATTAAATTAAAAAGGCTTTGCTGATAAGGACAGACAATGTATGGACCATAGTCAGCAGTGTTCAGATCACATTGAGACCTGATGTAGGTGTGTGTAGCTCTGCTGATGTCAGTGGAGTTACATCTGCTTGCACTGAAGACTTAATATAGTCTTCAGCCTGCAGGAAGCATTTTGGATATACTGAATGCTGCGTGGTAGCAATAAATAAAGGAATTTACTCATACAAAGTATCTTCCATCTGAGGATCCTCAAGCACTTGGCAAGCATTATTTTCTTTAATGGGAGAGGAAAGAATCTAAAGGACTACGCAGATATGTATTCTTTATCCATTTGAGAACAGCAAAGATTATGCATTGTGGGAGGGAGGTATTTTCTTTTAAAATGTAATGATATATTTAGACATTAATGGTATAATTTTATATCATCAAGAGCTGAAAATTTTGTGTCCTGCCCAAATGCATTTTGGAAAGATGATCTGTGGTATACATGAGTTTGCAAACAGCATGAATATGTTAGCCTTTGCTGCTTTATCCTCTGCCAAAAATGTAGAGACGATAGCATCTGTTTCCACTACCCACGCTATCCAAATCATTAAAAACTCAAAAGAGTTGGAAAAGAAGTTCTGAAAGCTTTCACATGTCTGTCTTTGCTAGGAAAATCACTCTCTTGTAACCATGTGTTCAGACAGTCTTTTTTTGCTTGTGGTTCCTGAATTTCAGGTGATAATGAGTGATGCCTGGAAATGTGGTATTAAAATTTAGGTAATGAAAGATCTCAAACACAAAGGAATCCCGAGTACATGCTTTAATAAGTGCTGCTTCAGCAAGGTTTGAAATCATAACTACACTTTTCTCTCAGTGCAATGAGAGGTGGAAGAAAGCCCTTCAGACACACAGATAGCTGACAATGAGCACCAGAGTTCACAATTAGGTTTTGCTAGTATGGATCTTGGATGTCTGAATGACTGCCTTGTTCTCTTCAGTGCTGGAGAAAAAAAAAAGTTGGCATTAGAATGTATGGATGTTTGTAATGGGTTCACTTTTTTTCCCCTGATAGTTTGGTAGCAGCTATTAAGAGCCTTCTAAAATAATCAAAGTACATTTCCTTTTCTCATATCTTTCCCACATTCCCTTTATTTCTCCCGTACACCGCTGGTAAGTTATAGGTAGAAAGAACTCTGTGTACTAAATTGATCAAAATACAGGAAATAGTGGTCTCTTACTTGTCTTTTCTTATTACTATTAAACCATATTGCTTCTGCACAATGCAGAACAATTTGAAAATTTAAAATACCAAATCCAAAGTGACATCCAGTAGTTTCACTTTATTCCAACTCTGCCACAAATCTGTGTTTTGCTGTTGCAGAGGGCCTGGTCCCTTATTGTTAGTATCAATAACAGTGCAGAAAATGACTTCTGAGGAAGCAGAAGTGATTTGGTTTTTGTTTTGTTTGGGGTTTTTTTTGTTTTGTTTTTGTTTGTTTGTTTTTGGTTTTCCTAAAATGTGGAATTTAAGGATATCACATAGCAAAAAAACCACATAATTGATGCTTGTACTATTAGATGAGCAATGACCATTTAAAGTTCTCTTAGTGATTCAGTAGAATGGGAAGTAGGAGGTTTGAGAAGAGAGCTACAAAAGGGACTTCAGTGTGAGGATATTTAAGAATTTGAGGAATACAAAGTAAAATCACAACTAATGAAAATAAACCAAAGCTTGTAATATTCAGCCAAACTTAGGGGAGTTAGTAAGCTATAAAACTTAGAAACTTAAAATTCTACTAATGTAGCATCTACATATTTTTAAATGTCAAAAATTTGACTTCTGTTCCCACAGGAAGGTTTTAACTACTTTATAATCTTGGATGATATTTCATCCTGCTCATTTCAAAACTGGCAAAATTTGCATTTACAGGTAGAATTTTACATGGCTTTTTTCTGTGTCTGAAACCTAGTAGTAGAAATAGGTTGTATGGATACATTAACTTTGTTATGTTAACCTCTAATTTTGTGCCCTCTGTCTTTAGATTGAATAAGAGACCATGACAGACTTTCTGATACAAGTAAAAAGAGGCTCCTGACTATCTGGACAGAAAAAAATATAAGCAACACCCCACTCCCACATCATCTCCACCATTTTTGCATGCAGTATGCCCTAGACTGTGCAGAGATGGTGACTACTGTCACTAGAATCAATGCTTAATATTATAAACAAGTATGTTTTGTCATAGGTGTGAGGGTTTAAAGCTCACAGTGTCTGTCTTGAGACTGATTCCTCACAGTGTGAGAAATTCATTGTTTTTTTTTCAGTTCCAGTTTTATGAGTAAGAGGAAAATACTGCAAGGCTTCCCTGATTCTTAGTGGGAAAGCAAAAACAGTCTGTTGTGCAATGTGTATTTGTGGCCTCAGGGCTTCCATACTTTCTAGTCAATTGAAAAGTTTTAAGTTGAACAAGTTTTGTCCCTATCAATGACAATGCAGGATATTCTGGAATATTCATAGAAAAATATCTCTCCAGATGAGTCACATTTTCAGTGTATGTTAGGTATGTTTTCTATAATCATGCTTTTCCTGATCGTCAAAATTGAGAGTCAGACACAGTTAAGGGATAAGGGGTTTTTACTCTGGTATTTTTATAAGGATCCTTATTGGTGCACCACTTGGCCAAGGTGGGATGTGCTGCAATGCACACACACGACAGATCATGTATACAATTTATAGACCTTACAAATTAGCATATCTAACAGGGGTGCCCCAATGGGAGGCCTGGATCAGTGGTGTGATATTCCCCCATCTGAGGAATTCCCCCCTGGATAGGCCAAAGCTCTAGTTTACAGGATATGTTCCTGGTTTCCCAAGATAATGTAGGGTTTTCCCTGTGCTACTATGAGGCCCTTAGGATGTTTGATCTCCTGGCCTAACAGAATACTAGGACTGTGCTAAATTACCAGACTTAAGAAATTAAATATACATGCTGAGATTGCTGAAGATACATAAAAGTTATATAAAGGGTATGTTATAGAGAAGGCAAAAAGATCATCTTGGCATCAATAAGTTAGGGAAAACTAGTGTGGTTATAAGCCATATCTTCAAAATCTGTTTTTCTTTCTGGGCCTGTGTTATGAGGCAGAACCCTAGGAAAGTCCTGGTGCTGACCTAGCAGCCGTCCTCTGATAGTGGGATTTCAGCCCTCTGTATAATAACCTTGTAGTCATTTCCTGGACTACAGAGTAAACTTGCCTGACTTTCATCTACCTTAAAATTAGGAACATTTTGGGTCTTTTAATATTGAGGTATGGCAAGAAGTTGGCTTGAATTTTGTTGTCTTTCTCTTGTAAGAGAGGATTTTGCCATGAGAAATGGTTGTATGTATTCCATGTTGCAGACAGGAGCCTTAAGTCTGGCAATGATGGTTCCTACTCTTCCACAGTCTCAAAAAATCCTCAAGCAGTGGCTCACTGTGTGTCTACTATGTTTAGCAATACTGTAATGATATAAGTTAATGCTAACTGTATCTTGAAGGTAGGCAACAATACTGGTAGTATATTTCCTGCAGGTAGGCTCTAGGTAAATTATCCTTTGGTTAAAAAAACCAAAAAACAAAAAACAAACATTATGTGATAATGTGTTCAAAATGAATAAATTTGCCAGTTTAAAGAGAACAAACTGTGGAGATGTTACACTGATCAAATTAGAACCAGCACACTCTTTACCTGTGTTTTTTTCAGTGGTACTGATGAATACGTGTAGTTTCACAGGATTCAGAACTACTGTATGCAGTGTGAAGATAACTCTTGCATCATTTATTCTGAAGTTCTACCCATGGAGACTATGTACACACATCCAACATTTCCTTAGGCTCATAACAAAACTTTTTTTATTGTGCCCACTCCCAAAGGAAAAAAAAAAATCAGTCCACTTCTTGTGTAGGTTTAAATCTTTAAGGTGATTCTGGCTATAAAAAAATAAAGCATTGGATAGAAATGGGATAGAAATGTGGTAGCAATTGGGGCATCAGGAGTTTCTTGTGCAATGTCTTAGGTAAGATGTACAAAATCCTACATATATAAATGATGGAGTGGAGGATGAAGACAGACCTCTACCTGCACCTCACACTGAGAGTCTTTGCAGGGAATTTCTGTTGCAAATATGCATAACTCCTTGCAAAGTATCCTGAAAAATCAGTGTTACAGAAATGCCAAAAGGAATGAAGTAGGCACTTTTACAGTGAGATGAAGCAATTTAACAGGTTCTTCTTCAATTTGCAAATAGCTTGTGGATACATGGAGAGGTAAGATAATAGTTGAAAAGAAAAGGGTTTTTTCTCCAATTCTGTGTTGCCATTACAAGCACATGTTACTCTCCACCAATACAATAAGAGAAGCAACATGATCAAGATTTTCATTTTCCATGTTGAGAAATTCACATCAATACTGTGTGTGCAAGATAATGGGTTAAAGTAGAGAAAATATGTGCTTGTTGTTCTTTTGTAAAATACCAGACATGCCCACAACTTATTGGTGTGAAACGCTGTGCGTGTCCTGTATGATGATGTAGGAGTCTCAGAGACAGCACGCAATGTGGCTGTTACTATGGTAACAAGATGTTTTTCATTGAAGGGCCATTAAAATGGTGGCATATAAATAACATATGTACAGTACATTGTCTGTGAGAGAACTGTTCTTGTTCAGGAATTGTAAGCACATGCTTTCATTCTTCCCTCTTTCCCCCTTCCCCTCCCCCCCCCCCACCTCCTTATCTGAATTTTTGTATAGTTTTGAACTCATATGATCAGCCTGTCTCATTTTAACACTTTGCCTATTTGAAGCTATAGTGCTTGCAGACATGATACGATGTAATAAGAGGTGGCTGAATAAGATGCTTCTTTTAAGGACTTCAGACAAATGGAAGTAAAATGGCTGAGTCTCATTCCTCAGCTGTGAAGTGTGATAGTTAAAATGTGTTCAGTTAAGAGTATAAGCTTCAAAAGTGCAGAGCAGTTTTTCTCTGTGCATGCTTAGGCACCAAAGTAATTCAATGAGTGGACTTCAGTTAGGTAATTTGTTGAATTAAAGCTAAACAAGGTGTGAAATGTTTTCCTGACTTGGGACTTGGTGTTTTAGATCAGTATAGGATCAAGTTACTAGACAGAAAACTTTGCAGAGACTCCGTTCCCACATCCCCAGCTGTTAGCAAAAGTCAGCAGGGCTAAGGCAGTAGAGGGTGGGTGATTCCACTGCAGTACAATCACTGATATATTTTTTCCAGCTGTCCTGCTATCCTGAGTAATGCAGTGAGCACCACAGAGGTGGTATGTGTATTGAAAATTGAAGAATTGTAATTTATATGAGAAATCTGCTGTTTTAAATATGCAATAAAAATATCTTCAGATTTCTTTGATATGCATTGGCTAAAATGACTATTGCTCACTTGGGTGAGGTACCTGGCACTATGAAAGGAGTATTTTAGACCTTTCAATATTGATTACCACCCTGAAAAAGAAATGAAATATATTGGAGGACATGCATTTCAGCATTAACACACAATTGCAAAGAAAACAATAAAAAACCCTTCAACTGTTCAAAGTGAGCTGTGGTAACAAGAATGATACCCTAACTTTTCAACAAGTCAGTGCTGTGTATGTAAGAGGAAGAATCGTGAGATAGAAAGCATGTTTGCTAAGCCTTGCATCCCATGGATTAGAATACAGGATTTTTGGTAGGATTTCTTTGCCATTCTATGAGGTACATTCAGGCAAGTGTCTTACACCAAGGAGATGAATTCATAGATGTATATGTAGATCCAAGGTTAAAGCCATATACTGTACAACTCCTCTACCATCCATCTCTTCTAGTGGCTAATTTTACCCATTCCTTCCAAAACCAAAATAAATGGAAAAATCCTAGGAGACTTCATCATAAACTAAAATTTAATATAAAGTACAGTTCTTGGGCAGAGTAGTGCCAGTAGCAAAATATCAACCCTCTGCTTCCTCTGGTTCTCTTACTGCCACAAGAATTCTTGTGTTTACTGCTTATTGTTTTTTTTTTTCCTTTGTTTTCAGTTCTTCCCAAACCTTTTTCAGAGAGCACCACAGTAGCATTTCTGAAGAATGAATGCTTGTACAGGCAGTCGCCAGTATGCAATAGGAACATTTGCTAATCGAAAACAATTCAGTCCCAAAGTTCACGTTAGCAGAATTCCACTGCCAATTATCCCAAATCACTCTGGCACAGCAGATAACATAAATGAAAAAGAAGGGAGAGCTGTGGCAGACTCCTGTATGAATGAGCTGTGGCACTCAGTAAGATGGTGTCTGGGTGATGCTCAACACTTTTTTAACATTAGACACTATGGAATAAGTGGTTGTATTGCAGCTTCAAGGAGGTTTTAGCCACTGCTGGAGAGAAATACATAATTCCCAAAGGACAGCTCTCAGTGGAGATGGAAACCTGCTTTTGCGCTTTCCTGTCCTGCATTAGAAATTAAAGCTGAGTTGAATAATAATCAGATATAGATCTGACTTGAAATAACTGCTCAGTTACATTGATTCAGTGGCAGAAATGGCAGTGTTTACTCCAAGGAATTACCAGTATTAGGATTCTGATAGGAAGCAGTTCCTATGGAAAATTAAATTCTCATCAATAGGTTTATTTCCAATTCTAAAAACAGAAGACCAAGAAACTTCTGTGACAGTGTGTGATAAATATAGGCAAACACTGAATTTCTGTAACAGTTCTTGGTATATGTAGTCAAAACAAAGATATACATTGAAAATCTCAGGCATTATCAAGGTTGAAAATTCAATAATTTAAGAGCTGGAATTCAAGGTTTAGACAGCAATCTGAACTTGATACCAGTCTTGTATCAGAATCCATGCAATCTGATTGGATTATTAAAAACACTATTACTATTTTCCTGGAAGTTCCTCTGAATACTTTTGTCTCTATCTATCTATCTGTCTGTCTGTCTATCTATATCTATATAATCTATATCTATATAATCTATATCTATATAATCTGTATCTATATCTATCTATATCATCTATATCTATATCTATCATCTGTCTCTATCTCTGTCTCTATCTCTGTCCCTCTCTATCTCTATCTATCTATCTATAATCTATATCTATATCTAATCTATCTGTAGCATCTATATAGATATATATCCATAAATGTAGCCCTAATAATGTTGCATTCTTGGATTAATGAAGAAGCTAAAGCTGAACAAGCATTTACTCTTCTTTTGGGAGGTGGAGAATTTTCACTGACATCCATCTCAGAAAATCATGGATGTCTGCTATGTGTATAAGGTAGGTCTCCATTCTCCTAGATGAACAAGTTTATGTCAGCTTTTGTGACAGTAGGGTTCAAGTGAACTGGATTAACTCTTGAACCTGCCTCAGCATCATTCTGTGGCCATGGGTAATTCAGTCAACTCCTGTCTCTTTCTCAGATAGCTGGCAGGGAGTAAGAAATATTGGGAAAACAGTCTCCCTATCCTAAAGGTGCTTCACAATGATGACAGCAGAAATCTTTAAAAGGCAAAGCTACACTGGGCCAATGTTGCTGCTTTTTAATAATGACATACAATAGAAAACAAAATTTAAAAATTCATTAGACCAATTAGAGACACGTTTCATAATCCACGGTTAAATCTAGTAGAGATTAAAAAATAATAAGCCCTGCTTTTTATGGTTGAAAAAGGAATATTGTTCTAACCGCAATGCTTCATAAATGTGTCTTTGATTCTAATGCACGATCACACTCATGATCTTGCACGACTGCTGCCAGCTCTCACTCCTGTGCTCAGCCAGTCCTCTGTGCTGGCCTGCCCAGGGCTCAGTTGTGGGACCAGCATGGAATTAAAGGGTCCCCACAGTGACAGCTGAAGGCAGTGCTCAGGAGCTCCCAAACAGGTTGTGCTTTGGCAGGGAGGGTCCTTCCCATCCATTGATCCTTGGCTCTTTACAGCCTGTTTGTTGCTTTAGCACACACACTCTTTTTACTTCTGCCATGTTTCTGTGTTGATGTTCCTTGATCCAGACCCAGTTTGAAATGAGTGGGGACACCAGTTGCCTATGGGAGTTGGCTGATGTGTGGTGGTGTCCTGTGTTACATGCTGGGATGTGGCTGAGCTGCTCACTCTCTTTAGGAGCAATCTCTGCACTAGATTCTCCTTTTGCTCTCTGTGGAAGCCTGTCAGATGTCAATAGCTGCAATGTGTGTATATGGGACATTATAGCTCAGGGCTTTGACATCACTCTTTTTTTGATTGTTGCTGTGCATTTCTGCTGCTACTGTAGTGACAAAGGTATCCCAGGATTCTGCTGCTGGTTTCACAATTCAGCTCTCAGGCTTTCTCTTTCTAAAGTTGCATTTGTATTGATCCTTCCAACTTATTTATAAGAATACTGCATAAATAATTTCTCTTCCTTCCACAAGCTTTTTCTCATAACCAACTTCAAGAGAAAGACTAAAAAGGAGATGTATTGTGTTTTCCAGGTGAGGAAACCTGTCATTTATTTTTAAAGTGCATGTCATATTTTCCATACTTCTTCAATAACTAGCATTAAAAATTTCATCTTGGAGGAGACTCTTTAGGCTCCTGAGAAAATGCATAGATTTGTAGAAAGTGATTTTCTTTAGAACTGACACAGTTTCTGCGCAGAGAGCTTTCATTTGCCTATCATCTAAATATATTATGTCCATTTAAAGTTGCACAAAACAATGAGAAAAGAAAGCAATGTTTTTCATTTCTAACAAACAGGATTCAATTCTACCACACAGTTTATTTTGTGTGACAAATACAAGGCAAGCCTGTTTAGCTGTACATTCTAACAGACCTATGTTTTACGTGCCCGTGGTGGCTGAAGAAATGAGAAAGTTACCTTGGGGGAAGGATAAATAATTACAAATATCCAAACTTTAAAAACACACTAAGTACTCTTTGGCATCCTACGAATATGAGAACATAAGTAAGAAGTTTAAACAGAATACAATCCTTGAACCTGATGTACACAGGAAAAACAACTTTGTTACCTCTGTAGAGCAAGGCAGAAAATATATTTGTCTGTGGCATAGCTCTGCTTAATGGAGTAATTTAAATTTAACTTTAGCTTCATATATTCCAGTTATTTCAGAGATGGATGAGAGAAATTCATCTCTTTATATGTTTGCTGCTGCTACTTATGAAAAAAATTATATGCTGCTTGTATAAATAGCTAGTATTTAACTTTATTTTCTTTGGTCCTTTTACTTCTTTGTTGCCAACAGAAATATATGGTGTACTAGGCATTTTCTGGGCTAAATTGGACTTTTTTCTTTAGCTGCATGCTCCTTGTAATGCAAAACAGTAGGCAGTGATCCATGCAGGCTTCCATTTATAATATTAATACAAGCCATGTTCCATGCTAATACATCACATTAATATTAAAGCAAGAAGTGTAAGACTAGTGAGTGCTTAATCATTTGCAATTAGTACCTAACAGCTAATTCAGTAGAGGGCTTTTAGATAGAAAAAAGTGTGTATATGGAGGGGGAGAAGGGCGGGAGCAGTAGTTTGCTAAATGCTGGTTGATTTAACTTTAAGTATTTAACACTGTGAAAACGTAGTAATTAGAAGAGCTCTTGTCACTAGTCAATTTTCCTTAATTGATAATTTAAAAATAAAATAAGAAAAATATAACCTTATTCTCCTTAGAAAAGACAGCAATGACAGCATAAATCATAAAGTTTCTTAACTAATTTAGTTAACGATTGTTCTAACTGTTCTTGAATCATTTAGGATTATATGCTCAAAGTTGGAAACTTGGATTTACTGAAATGCAGAGCACCATATTCCATTTCTTAAGTTGTTTGTGGATCTAGAAAATTAATCTAATCAGCCTATAGCTAAAGTCTCTGGATTAGATTGTTAAAGAACTAATTTCCAAAGTCTAGTGAGAGAAGGGGGTTTTTAGATATTAAGTGAAGCAGCTTCCTGGTGCTCTTCCCATGAGTCTCTGTAGTGTTTTGTTGCTTGTCTGTTGTTCTGGTATCACAACAGCATGAGATTGCTTGCACTAGGCTTGTCCCTTTGGGACACTTCAGTTTCCCAGGCGGAGAAATGTATAGTTAAGATTCAAGGTGCCTGTAACTTTAGTAGTGAGAAAAATTAATCCAGAAATTATTAAGTAAATGTAAGCAGATTATCTATCTTTTTTCTCATCCCAGGTATATTTGGAGACCTGATGTCCAGTTGTGTTAATGTTCAGTATGATTTTTAGTTGTTTTTTTTTTTCAAAATATCTGTATGACATAGGCTGAAGGGTGCTCAGAGCCAGACTCTGAAAGCAGGACCCTCATCTCTGTTCCTAGCTTTGCTTATGATTTTCTGTGTTCTGTTGTCTAGGACTTAACACTTTCAGTTGAAAGAACCTATATATGTAACAAGAGAAAAAAGAAATGCATTGCCTCTGTCTAGGGATTTGGGTGTGTGTTCTTAGGAAAAGCTTATGTATTTTTGGATAATGCTGTATATCTGTATATATGATATCATATCTCATATCATATCATGTTTTTAGGAATCATAGATAAAATATATTGCTACTTATTGCCTGTAAAGATTAAATGACATTATTGAGGTAGAAGTAGCTCCACTGTCAACAGCTTTGGGGAGAATTATGTATAATTTAATGTATTATGAGTAATCTGAGGAAATTTACTGAGTAGATAGGAGCTAAAATGTCTTACCTCCCACCACTCCCTCTTTTTCTCTCCATCCCTGGTGATTGTCTGGCCTGAACTCATTTTATGTTTTCTATCCTTCTCCTTTTGTCATGGCAGTTTGCATTTCATTCCTTTTTCCAATTGCTTATGCCTAGTCTGTATAATAACCTCAGGACTCCCTACCATTTTTCCTTCATGCACTGCTCACCCCATGCACAGTGTGACCTGAGAAGAAACAACCTGTCTCAGCTCATTGATTCTGGCAGTATGAAGCAGAGGCTGTATAGGAGCAAAGCTTACTGTACAGAATGGATCCCATTCCTCTCTGACCCCACTAATGCTGGCTCTTTCCAAACAGCTCTTATGTATTGGCTAATGTTCACCCATATTGTAACAGCTGAAGGAAACTAATGGCTCTCAGACATTCCATGTGCTGCTACTCAGGGAATATAAATGCTTTCAGGAGGGTTTATTTCCTTTTTTCTCATAGGTCTTCCAGGGTAGAGATGCTGAATAGTATTTTTCAAATACAGTGTCCTAAACCTTGACAGTTAAATAACACTTAAAAACCTGAAATGGATGGGGAGAGAGAGAAGCTAACAAATAACACTATGCAGAATATATTTCCAGTTTCTTACTATAAAATGACTGAAGAGCCATATAATGATATAGAACAGTAAAAGGCTATATCTGTCTAATTTTGAAGCTTAAAGGAGAAGGTTTTTATTATGCAACAACCAAATAGATAATAGATATAAAAATCAGCAAATTACTCCAGCAAGGATCATGAGAGCTTTAGAAGAGCAGGTGCATGATCTTTTCCTCTCTCTTTGCCCTTTATCATTAGAAGTTGTTTATCCTTGCTTGTAGAAAAGCAAGAGGCAGCAGAATGATCAAGCAAATAACAACACTGAGGAGGTACTAGATTAAATTAATAAGATTCTCTAATTTGCTTGTTCCGCTGTGCTTTAGAGAAAGATTGCAAAAGCTGTTTGGGGAGGGAAGGGGTAAAAAAAAGGAAAAAGAAAGTAAGTTTTAGTCAGCAGCACAGAAAAAGAACAACTGTAGAGGGGGGGAAAGAGCAACAAAAGATGAAACAAATAATAGGAGACCTGACTAGAGAAAAGATGAAACAGAAGAAAGCAAAGGAGAATCAAAGCAAAAGGAAGTAGAGAAGGACATGCAAGGGGAAAAAGATTCAAAGATGTTGTTAGGAATATCTCACTAGCACAAGAAAGAGGTGACATGGGCTTTTACTGGAGGGGAAAGGGAGAAAGGAAGACCAGAGTATGAGTATGGTAGGAGGTGACCAGTATTAAAATTCATTCATGTATGTAATCCATTTGCACCTCTGCAAACCTTTGCCTAGGCACTCTCCTCCCCCTCCCCTTGCTGACAGCAGAGAAGAAAGTAATGACACTCAGGGCCTGGCCAGGTTGATAGGCAAGGTGAAAAAAATCTCTTTGGGAAAGAAAGGACAAACCTCTCAAAAAGAAGTCATTCACTTGTCAAATTAGTGGCTTTAATGAAAGTGGATAGAGACTAATGAAAGGTTAAACCTGCAAATTGCAGTCTAACAAACGGGTTCACAGAAGATGGATCTCTTTTCATAGTAAGAAAAGAAATAATACTGACAAAATATTATCACCTTGGAGACACCGTGACCAAGCTGCAGTTCCCTCAGATGGCAGTGTGCTCTCCTGCTGTTCTGCTGAGCTGGGCACTCCTGCTTCTCTTGAAGGATTGACAGACAAACAGCTCTTCATTGATCACTGAACTTTCAGAGTGCTTTGATCATTACACTGAGTCTTCAGGAATATATACTATAATGATATTTCTGCCAGAAACCAGACAGTTCAAAAAAGAATCATTAAGTTCAGTCAAAAGTTTTATGTTTACATTTTGTGCAGGGTTTAGGAATTATATAGGAGGTAAACTTATACAGCTGAGAATGTATGACAAAATTACAGTAAAACCATAAATAAAAATAATACTGGGATATGGGTTCTTTCATTTTTTCTATCCCTCTTTTATCTTTCTGGAATTTTTTTTAATGGTTTTAGTGATTGTTAGGGAAGAGCAGTAGAGGACTACTCAGTCTGACCCTGAGACCTGTGAGAGTATTAAAAAAAAAAGAGCATTGGAGAGCTAACAGGGCATGTACGATGTTTTGATTTGGCTGAACTTTTTCTTTGTGTCTTAAGCTTCATCTCTTTTAGAGACTTCTTTCTTATATGTTTTTTCTTTCCTTTTTTCTCCCAGGTTTCTTTCCTAATTTTTTTCCTATTTTGTGTTGCTTATTACAAAGACTAGTTCCAAAACTGGCCTTGTCACAATTAGGGTATAATAGGATTTTCAATTTCAAGTTCTTTGAGGCCATGAGTTTTTGTTCTTCTTCTTGGTGAAGGGCAGTTTAAGTAATTAGGAATAATAAAAATTTACTTGTTCAGGTGGAAAGCTTGACTTCAAGAGGTTACATTCTGCTATGTAATTATTTAAATTTACCATACACCATCAACTGCTTGCATATGATGTGCCTTCCTTAAGGTTTGCTTATGTTGCTGTTCAAAAGTTTCAGACAAATCAAGAAACTTCCTTTCCAATTTGTACAAGAGAGATCATGAATATTCTTTTCTTCCAAATAAGATGCATTTTTAAGTAGGACATGAATATAATAAATATGTTGTGCAAGGGTTATACTTCTAATTTTTCAACAGTTTGGGTATTTAGTAATTTGGAGTCACATCAGGAAGTTTTAATTTGAGTGTTTTATTGTGCCATACATTTAGTAGCAATCTGATACTGGTGAGAGGAAATTGCTGCAGTCTCTATTTTTCATGGTTTGTTTGAATGAATAATTAACTATCACACATGATTAATTTAAAATATTTAATAATAAAGTATTTCAGTACACCTCATGTAACATCCTGTATCCCTTTCACAGTGTATTGCATATAAGAAATATGTCAGTAAAAAGTGGATGCAAAAGAGCACAACTGTGGAGCAC
This sequence comes from Cinclus cinclus, assembly GCF_963662255.1. Classification (NCBI taxonomy): domain Eukaryota; kingdom Metazoa; phylum Chordata; class Aves; order Passeriformes; family Cinclidae; genus Cinclus; species Cinclus cinclus. The sequence goes on from NC_085053.1 coordinate 17,387,441, forward strand.
AGCAGCTGAGGCACAGAGGGCAGCACAATGCCCTTCTTGTACCCAGCTGGGGCACAGCTGGATCAAATGGTGGGGTGAAGGAAGGAGTGCAGTGAGAACAGCTTTCAAGGCTTAAAAAAAAATCTTTAAACAGGAAGATATACAGCAATTTTAGAGAGAACTAAAAAGAATGAGTTGGTTGGTCAAATTTTGCAAGGAAGTAAATTTTGATCTTGTTGCTTTAGGAATATTAGAAGATCCAGTCAATGGCCAGCTGTGTGACCAGTGTGTAGTTTTGTAGACTGGGTAAACAGTCAAAATCACGTCATGCACTTATGCCCTAGGTTTTCTGTGTGCAGAAGAAATCTTGGTATATCTAAGCATTTTGAGGTCATGGAAGAAAGCTCTAAGAATTCAGGGTATTGGGGTCACATTACCAGTTTGTATCTGAGGGATTGTAGCTTGCAGAGTTCTGTGCATTTATAAGAAATGGAATTTGCAGCTGGTGCCAAACACAGAACAACAATATTAAGAGATGGAGCATGGTTTAGCAGACATGGATGGTCTGGTGCTGTGTACGTGTGGTGGAATACTCACAAAGAGAGCACCATGTCTTAAAACAAAATACTCTTACACGGTACCTTGAAAACAAAAGTGAGAAAGTAATTGAGAAGAAGAATGACAAAGCGAAGGAGTAGAAGTGAGGAAAAAATGTGCCTCTGCAGAAAATGCCTGGAAGGCTCAGTTTTATGGCATTTTCTGTGCAGTGCCTGGAAGGAGCCCAGGAGGAGCTCTTGGGCAGCCCATCAGGCTCTGCTGCCCCAAGAGCTCTCAGCTGTGCCGGGACTCCCACCTCCTTCTCAGATGTACATTTGTAGCAGCCAGGAGAAGTATAATCTCAAAACTTTTCAAAAAAGCTTATATTATACCACATCCTTCCACTAATGATGAGGGCTTCCTGAAAACTTACTGAAGAGCAAATTCATCACAGGATTTCTGGGCAAGAAAACAGATTTTTTAAACCAAAATCCACATTAATATTCAAAAATTTGATGCTGTAGCAGTCTGAGTTACTAAAACTCCCACTGATTTCTGTATAGAGCTGAGTGTTTCTCAAGAGGTGCGCAGCAGCTTGCAGCAGTGAACCAAAGCTGGGCTCTATTTCAGTCTTGTTCCCTGTGTGGAATGTGTCGCATTGGCATTTCCTGATGGCTAGTTGGTGACTTTTAAGCAGATGCAAATAAAGGCCTAGTTGCAGTTTTCTTTTCTTGTAATAGTTTTCTCATTAAACTTTTTCATTTTTGAAAAACTGAAAATTATTTTTAATTGGTCATTCTAGATCAGGTGTTTAAATCCAGATCTCTTTTTACGAGAGTATTCTGTGTTCAAGTGTGATTTAATACAAACTCTTTCTTGCTCCTGGCTTGTAATCAGCAAGTCAGTATGTCCAAAAAATCTAACTCCATTGTTTTGATTGCATTTTTTGAATAATGGCGTGGGGTTTTTTAATATCTTTGACACTTCTGATTAAGCCAATAAGAAGCTTAACCAAAGTTATCCGAGGTAGAAGCTCTTATGAAATTACGTGAAGTTAGTCTTCTCTTTCCCACTGAAATAAATTCGGAGTCTCCCTTCCTACTCAGTGTAGACAGAACAGGGATTTACCTGTAAACAGGCTTTGCTTCCTGAGAATATTGTGCAAAACGTGAACCTGATCCAAAGTTTGCAAGTTCTTGGGGAGTCTTTCCATTTACTTCAGTCAGCTTTGGTGCAGGCCCTTTGTGGAGGAGTGAAAAGGTACCTGAGCTGTGGCTGGTGAACTGTTCCTCAAGGACATGTAGTCCATAAAAAACTGACTCTTGCTATCAGGCAGGCAGAGTGAGTGGATCCAGAATTACTAGGAAATCTGCTGAACAAGTTCTCAGCAACTATGTTCATGGATTTTATTTAGATTTCTCCGCATATTTGAAAGTTATCCTGGCTGTCCTGTAAATAAAAACTATCAGCTTTTAACTCTGTGGCAAAGTAATGAATGCAACTGTAACTTTGTCACAGAGAAACCTAAACTGAAATAATTGCAGTAAATTTTTTTGAGGTCAGACATGATAATGATAGATAGCAGGGCAGAAGTAAGAGGTTTTGCCATTGAGATGAGCGAGTGCAGTGATGGATCTCAAATGGAAGATCAGTTTTTAATGAAAATTCCATATTGAGGAAAGCTAATATGGAGTGCATTGCAATTAAAGTGTATTTTTCTCCTCTTCTGGCAAGTTTTCTGGGTTTTGGTGTGTGTTAAGAGTAACGTGTTATGTAACAATGAAGTTCTGATAACATGTTAAGAAGGACAGCAGTGCTCCTTATGGTGTGGTGTACAGTTTGGTTCCCTAATATATGAGGAAGTCTTCAAAAATCTCAAGGAAAAACCTCTTTAAAAGTCAGAGTAAAATGTCTGTAATGGAACTTGTTGTTTTCCCATGTTATCTGTTTATGCATTATGGAACTTTAAAAAATAAATGGTATAAATATTTATGCAAATGATGATTTATTATTCAGTAATCAATCTTTGTTGGATACATTGTAGCATAATCAGTTGTATGTTAAAAGACATTTAATTTCATGCTTAATTAACATATTATAAGTTGAGGACAGAAAATTAAATTATTATGGACAGTTTGCAAATGTAATACATAGAGTGTTCTTCAATAATTGCATGAATATTGGATGTAATGTGATGTGTTACTGCCACTCTCTTTTGAGCTCACTCTTTAGTGATAGAGTGGAAGGAATGGGCTCCAAGGGACGTGTTCTGCACTGCCCTGAAGCAGCATCAGACTCCCATTAACATCAAAAGGAGTTGTGTGCAGAGGCAGGGCACAGTGTATGGCCCAGTCTGTGTAAAATAGATCAGCTTCAAGTAGGCATCTGGAATTTTAAACCACATCAACCTTTTGGGGAGAAATTTCCTGTAACTTGATTATTTTTGGCAAATAGCTGCATAGTTTGGGCCCAATCCTTCTCTTTGTGTAATCAGTGGCAAAATTTCCACTGACTTCAATGAGAACAGGAAAAGGTGCCAAAAACATGTGTGTAGTTGTGGAGTTTGCCTATGCTGAATTTCATAGAGCTGTGAGTTTTGCAGAAGTTCCTGCCACAGAATATTGTTGCCTTATTTTGTGCTATCTCTGCACTTTACATAATAAATTGCTGCTTTCTGTAAGGGGAGTAATGATTTTTTGAGCAGCCACAGAGACAATATGTAGTTTATAATATTTTCTTTGGGATTCTTGACTCCCTGGGAATTTGAAGCCAGCTGTTCGCATTGTGTTTACAGTGCTTTGGACCTAAGATTTCTGTGTAGGTTAGAGGATTGACTTTTGTCTAATTAAAAGTATTTCATAATGGAAAATATGATACAATATGCAAAGCGGGGGTTAGAAAAACTAAGGACAGAATGGAACTGCTACTTTTATTCAGCCGAACCATGCAAATTGTCTTCCAACTGTTGCTGTTAACTGAATAACTGAGTAATTGCTGTTTAGAGATAAATAATAATATATGTTACTGAATTCCACTGACAAATAAATAATTTAATGATTGAGATTATATAAACATGCATATTAAAAAAAAGCCTTGAGAAGTAAAGCTCCCTTCAGTTGATAACAGGACAGTTTTGTAAACCACTTAAAGCTGTGATAAAATCCTACTTGACTGGTCCATGAGCAGATGTGACAAGTTGAATTTATTTCCTCTCTTACCAGGAAGCTTTGCAGGAAACTCTTAACATATGGTGCTTTTCACTTCCATCTAGAGCTATAAATGTTATTGGAAAAGGATGTTCCCAGGAGCAGCAAGTTTCTGACGTTTCTGCCAAATGGACTCCAAATGATCCTTCTGTGGTTCAGAATTCCCCAAGTTCTTAGGAGCTGGCAGCCAAGAATCTCTGATCTAAACACAACTCACTAATTTAATTATTTTATTTTAGATCTGTGGAAAGCTCTTGCAGACCAGTGACTTTGCATCTGTATTGGATCTAGCTAGACAGGAAGTGCAAGTTAGAAGAGTATAAATATTTTGTTTCTTAACTGCTTTTTGCTTGAAAACTTGGAAACCATTTCACACACAAATCAGTCACGCAAGTGTGAATGCAGAGGAATGGGAAATAGGCATAAAAGTAACATCAGCTTGTATTTGGTTTGTATTTTGAATGTTTGTATTTCCTAGGAAGACCAAGTAAAATGTGTCCAGTAGGTAGAGCTAGTAATGAAAATCACAGCATAATATTCTACAGATGCACTTGAGCTGTCCCCTTACCCCCACTCCAAAAAAATAAATTAAGTACTTGTATGGAGGGTAAATAATTGAATCCCTTTTTTTTTTGAGGTGATAATACACAAGAAGATCAGAAGAAGCAGAAAAATACCTGGTTTGCTTAATGCGGTTCTAAAATAATTCACTTTAAGAATATAATGACTAAATTTTACTACTTTTCTTTAGGACTACCGGCTGCTGGCTATTAAGTAAAACTTATTCTGAGAGCATGGATTTACACTGCAGAACAGTTTCACTTGTGGGTTCATTTGGAGGACTAAAAAGGGAGGAAGAATGTCATGTTTTAGGCAGGATCTGCCCCAAATGGCACTAAAAAGAGAAGGAATATGAGCTAGAGCTGGTAACTCAGGAAACCCTGAACAAACCTCCTTTCCCCCCACCCCCTCCAGTTACCAGAAGCTGGGCATGGCTGCAGGCAGCATTTGGTGTGACCCTGAGCAAGTCCTCCAGTCCTGGGGGACACCAGGGCTTTCTTTTTTCAGTCAGCTCAGCTGTGAATAAAAATTTAGGCAGAAACTGATGCTGACAGGAAGGTTTTGAGTTCCTTGGACATGGGCATTTTGCCATAAAAGTGAAAGGCTAAAGGCTGTCTGTCTCACACATACAGCATTTGATAGAAGGAAGGATATTGACTTAAAATGCAGCTCCGGCTTGGGTGTGACAGTAGGATTTAGCTTTCCCTCTCCCTCCCATAATGGGGGTTTGTACTGAATGGGAGGGAAGATGGTATCCAGAGAACTACTCTGCCTCTGCAATCCATGAGTTTTATGTGAGTGTATAAGAACGAAAAGGAATTAATGTATCTAATGGCCAAAGACCTCATTCTGAAAACTGCATTTTTCACACAAATAAGAAATAGCAGTCTTTGCACCAAAGAAATTGATGATTTATCTGATGTCACAAGACTTGGGATAAGCCCAAAGATTATATTTCTGGTTTACGAAGGATGGAAAGCAAAAATGGTGATGAGCAGTGTTGCTGAAATTTCCTGCTCTCTAGACCAGGAAGAATTGGAGCTGCTCAAAGACAGCATATAAAACAGGGGATGAAGGAGGGTGATAAAACATTGAAATCAGGAATTGAAAGCTGAATGTGAGTAGATAGAACAGCATTAAAAAAATGTCCAAGGAATCTTCATGAGAAAGGGGAATTCTACCTATGCCCACTGGAAAAATGAGTACATGATTTTGCTGAGGAGAAGAGCTATCTTAAGGGGGAAGCATGGGTGAGAATCTAAGACCATATAAAAATGATAAAAATCACAGTTATGCTCACACGATGTGGCCAGCTAAGACTGTAAGAAAGGTTGGTTTTTTTCCTTGAAGGTGCCAACCTCTTAAAGAGTGGTGGAAAAATACAGAGAAAACATCTACCCATACAAAATTAGATTCTGACAGGGCTCTACTAATGCAACTATAGTGGCTTATCTTGCCCTTCTAAATGGAGATCTCCATTGATTAAGTTAATTGGTAATGAATATTCTGGAAGAAAATTATGGCATCCCCTTTGAACTGCCTCAGCTGCAGAGGGAATACCCAGGCTATGCTCATGCACATCCTGAGCCCAGCTTTCAGCATCAAATGAAAAAAAAAAAATCATTACAGCATCTGCTTAGTGCTTGTGTGCCTGGACATGATGGAACAGCAGGAGTTCTTACTTCTCCAGGCTCTGCTGATGGGTGATTGAGTCCAATTCCATCTAGATATGACTTCCCAGGTCACACTCCCACACTGCTGTTGACCAAAGTGTATTACAGCTATAATAGCATGAATTTATACTTTATATATCTGCTGCCAGATTTATGTACAGATGTATCAACAGTCTTTGATATCTTCCTGAACTAAAGATTATTTTGGCAATTAATAAATGTTACCAAACACAGCCTCAAAACATATGACATCATAATATTCCTTAACAATTCAGCTATCATAAATAGCTGTAGTTAACCCCTTGGTTTAGACTCAATGACTTTGAGTATGTTAAATAAACACTATCTCAAGAGAAAACAACTATTTTGTTTACATTTGTATCAGTGCAACCTCACTGAATTCACTGCAGTACATCTAAAATGCAATTTGGACAGTAATTTAGCAATTTTTTTTATAGTAGAGCTGTTAAGCCTCAGTAAAATATTTTAATAATCAATTGTTATTTAATTAATATACAATTGCCTTTTTAGTAAATCTAAATTAAATTCCCATTTTAGACAGTTCAAAGTGTGAATTAACATTCTCTATTGATAAGTAGTATTATAATAGGCTTTCAGTCTTGAGTTGAAGAAAAAAATCAATTGAAACACTAAATTTAATTCAGTATAAAATTCATCACACATTTCTAGCACAGTGTAAATTCCTTCTTGCATCTTCTTGTGATGCATATGTCTGTTCTTGGCCAGAACAACTTTGTAAGGGGACAGATTGCATTTCCCCTTGTTAACTTTCACAATTCCCTTCAAAATGAAGCATGCTGTAGAAAAGGGGAAGTAATAGAGTGGACAGATTATTTTGGCAGAGTATGAACTTTGGGCTGCTTTGGGCAGATGTTCCAGAAGAACTCTCCCACCTTGCCCCTCTGCTGTGCAGGGAGCAAAGGAGAGCTGATGGGGATTGGTGAAGGAAGAAAGAGGCAAAGATGTGAGAGAAAATGAAGTGTATTTAGGCAGACAGAAAAGAAAGAGCTGTGAAAGGCACAGCAAAACTTAAGGACAGGGGAGATGTTAAAATATTTTTTTAGAATGAAGTGCCAGGATAAATTTGCACCGAGGGAGAATTGAGATTGGTGTACACAGTGGAAAAGTAGAAACGTTGTGTGCTTCACCTCCCTGACAGAGCTCATAGTATGAGCTGTAGTCATTGACCCTAAGGAGTGCATTGACCACTTGTACTGCATCCTATCCACCCCCATGGATTTCAACCAAAGTCTGAGCCGTGCTAAGAAGTCACATACTTCAGCTGTAGCCAATACTTTCTGCTAAATCTGTCTGTCATAATGATGTCTCAGCAGGACTGGGCCTCATTCTTCTGTCACTGATCGGAGCAAATCCAATCGAAGCAAATTGGAGCCAATTGGTGTTTCTGTTATGCAGTGGCAGGAGAATTGAACTCATTGTCACTAAAGATATATCAGTACTTCCTATTAATGTCGGTTTTCAGTTTTATAGCATTTTGTTAAAAGTTCCCTCGGGCTGTATTTGCTACACAGATTTTCAGAGAAGGAAGAAACATATTTTATATTGAGAGCTCGTTTGGTTTATAGTTAGAGGATGTTTGTGTTCAGAACTTACAGGGATATTAAATTCAACAAGTGAAGACACTTTCTCCTTTATTGTAGCTACTGGTCTGCAAAGGGACAATTGACCCAAATTTTCATTGGATATTTGTGTTAGGCTTTGGACCAATTTAACTAGAATTAATATTTCTTTGCTAAGCTCAATATTTGTCAGTATAGTCATGGCTTAGATTTTATAATAGATGACTTTTAAATATTATATATTCTGTATTAATATCAAATATCCATGTTTTGTTAGAAAGGGACTATATTTTGCCATTGGGCATGAACATGCAACTTTTGCTAATTTAAATAAAGGTTAAACGAACAACTTCAAGAATTATAATAGCTTTTCATTTGCCATTTTTCTCTTTATTATTCTAAATGGATCTGAAAATGTCCTAGCTTGTGTTATAAGTTTGAAGATATATTATTTTGTGACAGTTCTACTTTAGTTTTTGTGTTTATATCTATTTTCAGTGCTGTCATTATAACTATTTCTTGCACTGTTTATTTGTGATGTCATTTTACCTTAAGGCTACTTGTGGTGTAATTGTTCTGCCTTAAGCATCATTTTCCCCCATGGCATGAGGAAGAACATAGTGAACAGTGCAAATTACAGATTGTTGAGGATGACATTCTGTTTAGCAACAACAGAAATAAGCCTGTGGCTCCTCTCATGGTGAGCTCTTCCACATGTTTTTCTCCTCTCAGGCTTGCTGAAGTAAATCAGGAGTATACTTCTTATTCCAGTTAAATATGGTGTTTCTCAGTGAGGAGACCTTTGTTGGGTTTGTACCATACTGCTAGTCATACAGAAATAAAATTTTTGGAATTGCTTCTCTTTGCCCATGATTTTGTCACAGTTTGAGTGTATTTGGTGTGGCACAGAATCCTGCTGTTTCCAAAGGACTAGGAACCCCAGCCAAGAGTATAGAACACAGGGAAACAAAACATTTGTTTATTGTCTTTGCAACTTCTCTTGTCTGCCTTTAAAGGCTGAGTCCATAAGTCATAATATCTTTATTAATAAAAAAGGAGTGGAATTTGGGTTTGTTTCACATGTTTGCCCATGAAAGGCCATGAGCTTAGCCCTGTAGTTATACCACAGAGTCCTCCCTGTTTCCTGATTGCAGCAAAAGGCCTTCAGCTTTTAGAGGCTGACTTTCCATTTTCTGTAGTTTCACCATAGTTTGATAATATTCTTTTTGGAAATGTGTTGCAGAGAATCCAAAATTGTGGTGCAGGTGATATGAAAGTAAGAGGAGCAGATGATACAGCAGGAGGTCTTGTTGTCATTTAGAGGGACCTTGACAGCCTGGGAGATGGACAAATGGAAACTGTAAAAAAATTATAAAAAGGTAAATGTAAGGCCCTGAAACTAGAAAGAAATTGATAATTAGTCAATGACTCAGTACAGGCTGGGTCTGACCAGTGACAAGGAGGTCTGTAACAAAGGCTTGAGGGTGGTGGCAGACACCAAGCTGACCACTAGCTATCAACATGCTCTTGTGGCCAAGAAGGGTAACAACCTCATAGCTGCAGTAGGCAGAACCTGGCCAGCATTGCAAGGGAGGCGATCCTTCCCCTCTACTCAGCCTCTTCTCGGTGGTGTCTAGTGAAAAACAAGAAACTTTCTTGTTTTCTTACCTTTCTTACTGTAAGGTTGATCAAACATTGGAGCAGGTTGCCCAGAGAGAAAATAGGAGTCTCCATCCTTGAAAGTATTAAAAACTTGAATGGGGATATCTCTGAGCTGCTCTGAGCAGCAGGGTTGGACAAGATGATGTTCAGAGTTCTCTGTCCTGTAACTCTCTGAGTTATCAGAGAGTGATCCTGTAACTCTCTTATCTATACCCCTGCTTACCAGATCCCAGTATACATTCAAATCTTGCTTTCAGAGAGTATCCAGTCATGAGAATAAATTGCCTACCTTCTGTGCAGTCTTCAGCCCTCAGTCCTATTCAGTCAGAGAAATACCTGTATATGGTGGAGCTGCTTAGAAATTGTAAAGGAAGATGTTAAATTTGATATGGTCCTCCTTCCTAATAGTTCTGCTCAGAGTTTTGTAGTTTTACTGTTTTCTTTGGGGTTTTGTTGGTGTGTCTTTAGATCAGTCTTTTACGGAAAGATTGCCCAATGCTTATGCTTCTTACGAGCATACACCTTCACACTAGACACTGTCACTTTTGCAGGACATCCGTATTTATTAATGGAGCCTTTTCTGGGGAATGTGCACCCAGTAAGTGCTTCTGCTAGATTTTGTTATCTCTTGTACAACAATCTTTTTGTTTTGTTTAAATCCTCTGGCCACACTGTGGGAAAGACATCACACACCTGTCTTTTTTCCAGTTCTCCAGAGAATTAGATTCTCTATTCCTACTTCTAACAGGTCTCAGTTTATCCCAAATATTAGGTTAATAAGACATCATATGTTTTCTATTTAACTAGTGGGGTGTTTTTTTCTTTTTTCTTTTTTCTTTTTTTTGTAAATGACTGTGATTCTCTAGCTTTCTTCCAAGTGCTTCATTTGTTAGCATGTGACTCACAATATGGAAGATATTTGTTAGTTTTGACCAGGCACAGAGACAAGACATATATTTTAATATATTTAGTTGAATAAGCAGAATCCTGGAAAATAGATTTTTTCCAGTTCACATACTTGTCTTCATAAATTCAGAATTTGCTTTCCATGAGAATTTGCAGATACATATTTTAAATTCAAAAACCTCCATCCTTCTAGACTTGTTTGTTAAAATATTAAGAAAGTGATAAACAGAAAAGAGTTTAAGCATACTAATTTAACGATATGAAATCACTTTGCAGAGACCTTTCTTCATTATTTTCTCAGTTATAATTTGGACTCTCTGCCACCAAGATGAGAGCCAGACCCCTAACTCATTTTAAATAAATTACTGAACAAATGATAATGACTTTTGGTCATTATCAGCATGGGCTTAAATTCATGCTGGTTTTCATCAGATGAAAGACTATGTCACACTATGATTCCCTTGAGCCATCCAGTCCCTTAGCTATCAGCAGCACTTTAATTTTCTCTTAGAGACAGTATTATGTGAGGGCTCAGCCTGGTTCTCTCAGAAAATGTGTAATTTTTCATACTTTCAAACACAGATGTTCTACCAAGTTTCATCCAGAGAGGCTAAATCTACATTTTAAAGCAAGGACACCCTAGATGTTACTTTTGAAATAACATACAACATGGTACAAAGAAATAAATGAATATAATTGTGTAACAAAAGTTATAAATCAGGCCCAGGAGACAAGCATAACAAAATAAAAGTGAAAAATTCACATTTAATTATAGTGGTGAAACTTCTGAGCCTATGAAAACATTCATATGTAGAATTCTGATGCATGCAGTCCTTAAAGGAGAATTTGCTAAACATCTTTTCTGAATATAATCTTGTAGATGAGAAAAAGTTTATGTTTTTTTCTTTTTTCTCATTCTCACAAGTTACATAATATCATTATAAGAAAACACTAGCTGGCATTGAACACACTTTATCTGTGGAAATCACAACCAGGCATTTAAGGAAAAGTATTTTGCATGAAATACTTTCTTTTAAAGCTCAACTTTAAATCTCACTATTAATCTTTTTTTTTTTCCTCCCCACCATCAGAACCTAATATTTTTCCCTTTTCTAGAATTAGCTTATTATTATCATCATCACACCAGAAACCTTTAGAATTTGTGTTCCTATTCTCCAGGACATCAGAAAAATTTGAAAATTTCCTGAAGATTTATGAGCAGTTAATTTTTTATTTTGCATGTGGGGTCTGGCAGATAAATAAATTCCAAGCTGTTTCTATGAGAGTTGCGAACAAAGCCAAGCCAGGGACACATTCCCACTTCCCATTGCCCTGCAACCTGTGGGGGAAATCAGCAGCCTCAGCACTCACAGACTGAGTAGCAGATATTTTTTTTTTTCCCCCTCTAAAAGACCAGAAAAATTAAGTGAAATCACAGGGGTCATATCTAAACTAAGAATATTTGGGAGTCCTACTGCAGACTCACAGGAACAGGCCTACAGATAATGAACATGCCTACCTGCTCAAGGCATTGTATTTAAACATCACACTGTTTACTGACTGATATAGGCAGGCACTTAATGGGAATTTTTGGCTCTTTAGCTTTGTGTTTAGTCTCCTCACTATTCTACATAATGTCACAGTTAAACTTGTCACAATTCTTTGTAGATACATTTCTGAAATGTTGCCAGCACTTACAAAGAGATTAATCTCTCCTTCCTCTCTGCATGAGTTTTCTTCAGAAAAACAGTTAACATATTTGCTCTTCCTTCAAGAAGATTTTTTTCTTGCCCTATATAGAAATATCATGAGACATCAACAAAGGATATCTTTATGCTATATAACAAACACGTATCAGTTTAATATTGTGCTTGTGAACATCTGACACTTTAGAAGTAGCAGAACTGTGATTCAGTTTCTCAAAAGAAAATGATACAAGGTAGCAGGCCCTAATATATTCTTCTGTGAAGAAATACCTGCAGGCAAGGATAATGCTCCTATTTTCACATAAGTCCTGACATCTTTGCTCAGTGAGTTTGGTTTGCATGCTCTCCTTAGAAGCTGGAGAGTGGCAGAGAAAGCTGAAGTTTGCTGCCACCCAGAAAATCCAGTGGGCTTCTTGCTGCAACCTTTGATTTCTTGTACGAGTCCTCGCGGCACTCTGGATGGCACCTGCTCAGAAAAGTGATCCAGGGTTTCTCTGGCCAGGATGGTGCCAGACTCCCCAGTTGCCTAACTCAAATCAGAGACTGGCCTGAGGACACCCCTTTACAGCACACACATGATGTTTTAAGCCTTTTCAAGCCTCCTCTGACTATTTCTCTTTAACTGAGGCATACGTAGAAAATGCCTGATAGGATATGTGGGAAGCAGCTGATACCATAAGATATTAAGAATGTTTTAAAGCTAGAATCACAGGCTCCTGAGCTACTTTGGTCCTGCAACACCCATAAGGTATATTCTGTGGGTTTTTTGGGGGGTACCATGGGAGAACCTTAAAACTGAGGAAAAAATTGGAGGTTAAAATTACTTAAGATAGGTGTCATAAGAGATGAGTGTATAAAAAACGTGTCTGGTTACTCTTGCTTTGTACATAACTTTTGTTTTTGTACTGAACGTAAATGAAGTGTGTCATTATAGACAAAACTATGTCTTGAAGCTTTTGAACAATGAGGATGATAATGGAATGTAAAACTTTCTTTACAGCAATAATTATTGCTAGTGACTTTTCAGAATTCTTTTAGAATACTTGGTCTGTGGGCAGAGATAATAACCAAGGGCAAAAAGTATCAGCACATTCAGTCAGACAAAGTATAATAATTTTTCTCACTGAACATAAACTGGGAAATTAAGGACATCAAACATCTCTGTTAAGATTTTTACTCCACCAAAATCACTGCAGTAACTTCTTTTGGTTCATCAAGATAATATCATGCATCTACCATATTTGTCTATTTACCTGTGAAGTCAATCAGACAGAAAGGGTAGTCTGCTAATTTAAAAAAAAAATTGGTTTTAAACCTACTTAAGGAAATGGAAATTAGAAATATGTTATAGATTATTCTCACTTTGTAGAAGCACTATAATTTTCAGTTTTACCTTCAGATTTTTCAGTTGTTTTCAAAAATGTGAAAAAAAAGTGTGTTTGTAATTAGTTTAATTTCTTTCATAGTTAAAACTATTGAGTTATGTGAGAATGTATGTTGAATATAGTAAGAGAGATTGTTTTCTTTAGTATCTATTTGTTTTTTCATTGCTATTCTTTGTTGTCCGGAAGTGCAGAAAATTCTAGGATTTTGGGGCTTTTTAGGTAAATGCCATTATTTAAATGCATAAATTTGCTTAAGTCTCAATGGGTTACTCTGACTTTTAAGGCTATTACTTTTCCAGTTGCAAGCAATAATGATACTGCAAAGATATTCCAGTGGAGAAAATATTTAAATAAACTCTCTTCATCCAAAAATGAGATGCAGCATATTTACATTTTTATTTGATGAAGCCTGTTCCTGCTATCTTTGTTCTTAATTTGGTCTCAAAAGAATTAGTAGTAAGAGGAAAAATAGTCTGTAAATATGTATGAAATCAAATTTAGAGGGTAGGCTAAAAGGTATTGACTGCCAGCAGTGCTAAACAGCAGGAGGCAAAATTTCCTCCATAGTTTTCTTCTTGGCTGGAAACACATTGCCTTCCATCTAGATTATTTAATCCTCAAAATGCACATCAAAGCCTCTCATCGGGTGGTGTATGTCTTTACAGGCAGTTGAATGTCAAAGATCTAGCTTAAAGATTTTTGAAAAATGTAAAACATAATAGATCCCAGATAATAACGCAGCAGTGAAGCTCCTCTACTATTCCTTCCAGCAAAGGACTGGTATTGCAGGTTGTAGCTAATCCTTGTGGCAAAAGAGCAAATTTCCTACGTGAGAATTTGTGACATCCCTCCAACCGATAGAAATAAAATGATCAAGTCATGTTACTGGACTAATATTAGCTTGTTAACAATTCCCTTCTCTCTTTACACTTGTGGCTTGCCAGAACAATAAGCTATGAGTTATCTCACTCCTCCAGCCCAATTAGACAGTGGAAAAATGAATGCAAAATGTGTGTGAAACATTTTCCCCTTGTATATTCTTAACAGGATGCAGGCTTCAACACTGTCCCTCTAAATTAATTCAGTCTCTGGCAAGAGCTTATTCCTTGAAAGGATTGCATCAGTTCTTATGAATGATTATCCCCTTCTTAGGGAGTAGCTTAAAAACCTTTTCAATAATTTTGGTTTGTATTTCTGAGCTTGAATTTTGCTCTGACATGAATCCATAAAATAGCCAGGCATTTGTAAGGAGCCCCACAAGGACACTACAGGAATGTGGTAGCTGAAGAGTGGCTTTTTTGTATTTTGGTGATATCCCTGCTACAGGAACTGGGCTTACCCCATAACAGCTGCCAAAATCAAAGTGGAAGGTATAAAAAAGGACTGAGAAATAATAATAATGATAAAAAAAGCCTCATCATTCTGCAATGAAGATTCCTGTTCCTTCCTTCCTTAACATATGTTGAAATACTAGTGATACAATATTTCCTATAGATGGCTCAGCTGTGACGCAGAAATAAGGCTGATTACCCAAGGGTTTGATTTCGTGTCTGTTTAGGACAGGCTTACTTTTTAAATCCTGGTTAGTCCTGTTTCCATCTCTATCCATGACCTTCCTTTTTTTTTTTGTTTTTTTTTTTTTTTTTTTTTTTGTTTTTTTTTTTTGTTTTGTTTTGTTTTGCTTTGTTTTTTTGGTTTTTTTTGAGTTATCCTCTCCTTGTAGTAGCGTTCAAGCAGTCTTATCTCTAGTGGTGTCAATGCTCTCTCTGTTTCTGCTCCCTGTGGATGACTGAAGTGGGTTGTGGAGGCAGCCTGGCTGTGCTGGGGCTCAGTGTAGGAGGCAGCCTTGGGAACCTGGCCCAACAGGTGTAATACTGTCAAGGTGTGCCCTTGCTTCTGCCTTTTCTTCTCACTTGGTAGGCAATGGAATCAGCATTTGCTCTACTTCCAGACTACAGAGCAGTCAAACATCATCCTCAATATACAACCTTTGACTTGAGTGTGAGAGATGCTCATCAAAGTCAAAGCATGATTCAGTACAATATGTGGCCTTTCACTTCTAGCTGTAAAATGATCTTACGAGATGCAAAACCACAAATTCTCTTTAGCTGAGTGACTGATTTAGAGTCACATTTTGTCTTAACAGGTGCCTAGTGCTACTTGACACTTGGCTACTGAGATTATAATAGGGATTTACTTTGTTGTTAAGTAAGTGTACAAAATCAACAGCAGTGCCCAATGAACTCAACAGTCATCAAATAGTAATCGATCTTTAAAGTAATCCTGTGCTAATTATTTACAGTAAAAAGAAGCTATAGCATCAAATGAATGCATCACACTAGACACTATATAATTAACTAAAGATGTATTGTATCCAAGCAATGAAAAATGTGCATTTATCACCTTGAAGCATAACTTTAACTTTTTTTAAGTTGTGTTCATTTAAATATTTCCAGTGTTCTTTTAAATATTTTAGTGGTTTTGACATATTTTTATTATTAATATTGATTACTCATTTGATTCAAGTATAACTGACTGTAAATGTAATGCTTCTTATATTTGTAATATCTTTCTTTAGATAAGTGTGATTGCTTAGTCATAAAAAGTGATTTGTTTAGGAAAGCCCTTTTTTATCCTGTTCACTGAGTTCTATCACTAAATGCAGAATAAACATAGAGCTTGTAGATGTTTGTAATAGACTTTTTCTTGTGAAAAAAATAATTACAAAATTAAAATTTAAAAGCCTTGAAATGCAACAGGAAGGAAGTGGATTTCCACTAAATAAAAAATTGATGTTGATTTTGGTGGGAAAATACAATCCCTGAGTGGTTTTTTTTGTGGCAGATTTTTTCTGTGAACAGATTTTATAACAATTCTCTATATTCTGAAGACAGAAACTTGATGTCATGGCCTTGTCATCTCTGGTCAGCAAAGTGGTTTGCCTGGAGAGTTTTAAACTATAGAAGCATCAGTAACTCATCAGAATATTTGTTGGGCTTTCTTGAAGAAGAAGCAATTGTCTGTCAAGAAAAATCCAGAGTTTTCCTTCACTTCCCCTAGGAACATGTAACTCAGTTCCCAAAACCTTCTGTGCAAAACAAACATGCTGTTCCTCTAGACTCTGGCTATTTGTAGCAGAGAGCAGCATGACTTTGCCTGGTTCTTCCCGTGTGTGAAGCCAAATGAGTGACACCCATTAATGAGGCACATACTGAGTCTCAGACAAACATCTCACTGAGGGTGGAAAAAAGAAATTTCTAAAATGAAAGTTCCCAAATGGTGCTCCTGATTTGAAATCTAGCTTTTTGAGTCATTAAATGTCAGTAGGTTGTTAACCCATATAGACAGGTGAATAATAGCCCCTAGATACCTGGTAGATCATAACTGTGCATATAAACAAACAATCCAGTGGCTTAAGGGTTATGGAAATTTAAATGCAAATAATACTTGGTAATAATACCCTAGAGACTAACATTGTAGTCAATTTCTGGAGGATGCAGCACTGTAAACTTAGTTTTTGCTGCTGGTTTCCTTAGAAACTGGAACAAGATATTGTTCAGGACATAAAATAATATCCTGTTTCAGTGGCTGAGGATCTCGAACTAAAAAGTAATTGATTTTACTTGAGACACTGGATTGCCAGGTGCTCTTCTAGGACATATAATGGCACAACATGTCTATATATTGAAATGGTTTCAAATCTACTTTAGTTCTAGTGATCTCACTGTGTAAGTACTGAAAGTATTGAAAAATTAGCTTTTAAATCATGCAAGGGGTTAGTTCACTCACTGCACTTGTGAGCTTTAAATACTTTACTAATAATCTAATCACTCCCCAAGCATTACCATTAGTTTAATTTTTATCAAGAAATAAATCTTAATGGGTACCTTGGTCATGAAATGCTGCATTTAATGTGTTTAGCAAGTAAATGTATGTAAGGTATATCATACACTAATGAATAAGACTTTTTGAAATATGGGCTAAACAGATTAAAAGCTACAGAAAACTGCAAATAGTCATGCCTACAGGGAGACTAAGGTTATTTCAAGCTTTTGTTCATGAAGTTGCAGTGTACCTGATGAAGCATTTCTTAAGACTATTTCAGGTGGACACTGCTGCTTTCATTTCTGTATGTATTTGACTAGGTAAATGTATATATAAGAATACTTATGTCCAAATTTGAATGCACAAAACAAACGGGCATTGGTTTGTGTTTATATGGTCTAAATGTGAAGATTTGTAATAGGGTAACGTCAGTAATGATTTAATTTTATAATTTAGAAGCAGAGTTCCCTTGTGGTTGAGCAATATAGAAAGAGAAAAAAGTTAAAGGAGAAAAGGTAATAAATTCATGTGAATGACATTTTTGTATCTCACTTTTTTCCAGTTTTATTTAGGAAAAGAGTAATATTTTCAGTTGAGATGCTATAGGTTTTTACTTCTAAGTGAAACTAGATCTTTAAAGGTGTAAATTTATATAATTTATATATATAAGTTTATAAAACCAGCTTTCTGATAATTCAGTCCATGGTAGCCTAGACTGAACACCCAGAAAACAAACTGGGGGAGTTTGGAAATATTGTTCTGGTTTACAATTGTTTTTATTGATTAAGAGTTGCTCTTTCTCCCAGCTCAAGTTTTAAAATATGTTTTATTAATACTCTATGTATTCATCCTATGATTTCATAAATCTTATCAGAGGTATTGCCAGTGAGCATACAGTGCTTCCTTGTCAAGTTTCTAAAGAAAGTTACATGTTAAAAGAGCGTTTTTTTGCTTTTTACATTCTCAAAATATCCGATACATTTTTGTTTTGTCTATTCTCTGTAAAACAAATACAAGACAGTTATTGTTGGCAAAATGAAATTGCATGCTTCATATAAACCTTTTTATCACTGTGGTTTTGTGGAAATCATTATTTCATGGGTGTTAAACACAGATGAGAGATTATTCACAATCACTTCCACCAAAAAAGAATTTTATAAAAGGCACTTCTCCAAATGTTTTTTTTAATAAATTACAATTTACCATTTGTTTGTGCGGACATTTATTCATGTCAGCTTAGGATGTGTTTCTTTCCATTTGCTCCCTCCATTCATATGTCCCTTTTATCCAAAAAATACTCCTTTTTTAATCCCAAATGCTATTTACACCCAGAAGTTAATTTTCTAACAGTTTTCTTGCAAGGACATTGCAGAAGAATCAATAAGCTGCAAATATATTATACATTCAGATGCTGTTCAGGTATTAATGTTATGGCAAAAAAGAGTTTGAGCATTCGTGAATTTAAATATTTTTCATATAAACTATGTAAATATAATGATTAACAATCAGCTACATTCACTATTCAAGACATGCAATGTAGCACTTTCCTAATTACACTTACCAGTGTGGGAGGATAGGACTGCAGAGAAAGATTATACTATTTGTATTTATTAGGTGTTGCTTTATAGCATTAACCAGGAAACTCACTTCTGCAGTATTGAATGCAAGAATCCAGAATAACCTGAAGAATTTGATTAGGGTGGTGGCAGCCTGTGCCTGGCTTGGGTAGGGATGGCAAGCTCAGCTCATTCTGCATCATCAGTCATTTTAGCTACACCTCTCATCAGTTATTTCAGTGCTGATAGTGTGATTTAAAACACAGACAAAATTATTTCTTAATATTATGGCTTTATCTAAAGCTCTTCAAGTAAACCAAGCAAACAGGAAAAAACCCCACCTGGTGGGCAGGTTTCTGTTTTCAGTTGTTCATGTTTTATTAAAATAAACACGTAGTTTGCAAGCAGTGAAACTAATGAAACCTGGTGTGCTGTAGCTCTGTCTAGTGTTGGGATTCTGTGAAGACTTGCAGGGCACAACTCAAACTGAAGATTTTCCTGAAATTAGGGCATGTTAATGTCCCTTCTGTCCCGCATAATCTCTGGTGCCTATGGAAAGATGAGATCATATTCAGTCTTTCCCAGAGCAGATGTCCTAATTGTTTGGGTTTTTTTTCTTACAATTTCTTTTAACATCAGCATATTCATACAATATTTAAAGAACCTTAGTAGCTGTATAGCTATATCAGATATGCATCAGATATGTGAAAATAGGAAAAACAACCTGACACCTTATTGAGGACAGGAAAATCATGTAAACAGAGGAGCACTCCTTTGCTCTGCCTGTGTATTCTGGTCCATATCAAAAGCAGCAGGTACAGCTTCGAGGTCTGGGTTCTTCAGGAGAGGAGGCGCAGGGACCTGTTGGACGAGGTTCTGAGGAGAGACACAAATGTTGTCAAAGGGATGCAGCAGCTCTCCTCTGAGGCTGAGAGATGGAGTTATTCAGCCTGGAGAAGAGAAGGCTGCAGGGTGACCTCACTGTGGCCTTTCAGTAGTTAGAGGGGGACTGTGAGAAAGATGGGAGGGCCTGTTGTGACAGGACATAGGTAATGGGTTAAACTGAAAGAGTGTTGCTTTAGATTAGATGTAAGGATCAAGGTTTTTACGATGAGGGGGGTAAAACATTGGAATTGGTTGCCAGGAGAGGCAGCAGACACCACATCTCTAGAAACATTCACAGTCAGTTTGGATGGGGCTCTGGGGGCAGCGGATCTAATTGAAAATATCCCTGCCTAGGGCAGGGGGTTGGACTGATTGACCTTTAAGTATCCCTTCCAGCCCAAACTATGCTAAGACCTGAGTCTGTTATACTCTAATAGCTCTTTGTAGGGCCCCTTCCCAGCAATGCCAGAGCTGGAATTGCTCCTCTGATTTTATTTTAGTGGCCACCAGGCTACTGGAGTTCAGTGGAAAATTTATGATGTCTAATGGAGCTACAGTTACTGCCAGCTCATTCTGAGGTTTGCTTCACCTTGTCAGCTCTGTTGTTCCCTACTCTGATGTCAAAGTATCAGTCTGAGCCTGTTTGTCTCCCATGCTGTTCACAGTAAAGCTTTGAGAAATCTGGTGCTTATGATTCATTATTGTCTTGAGAAACTTAGTGAAACCATTTTATTAGTTTCTGTAACAGACTTAAATGTTTCAGTTTTTCAAAAAACAGATGCTGGAATTTGGGTGTAATTGAGTAATGGTTTATTTTCTTAGGGAAAACAATGTGTGGTTTATGCTTATGATATTAAAAAGGGCAGCAGATCCTGAAGTATATTACTTTATTAGTTTGTAGTATATTTGCACCAATTAGCAAGGATGTTTTAGTTCAAATACCCTGATGAACTGTTGTGTAGTCAGACTGTGTTAAAATAATTCCAAAATTAACGTTTGACGATGTTGACACTTTGGTGATGTAAACATCACAGCAAATATGCCTTTAATCAACTGAGCGCAGTGCTTTGAGAATATAACATTGAGTAGGTGGTTTTTGAGGCTAAAGAGTGAGCCCTGGGAGTGATCCCCAAAACTGGCAAATTTTTTTGTTTGTGACCACACTGAAGTTGTGAGTGCGAGAAGATGATTCTAGTAGGACTTGGTAAGAATACCTATTTGATTTAATGGTGAAGACGAACAAATATTTTTCTAGTTGCTTATTCTGTTCCCTACTATTTACTATATATAGAAACATATTTTATGTAAAAGCTGAAAACAACTGGTAGATATGTTTCTAGAAGGGTAGTTAACAACAGTGTTTGACTACCTGGGCCTTACTCAGCAGTCAAGCATAGATTCAAATGGAAAAAGATAAGTGTGATGGAAAATGGAAACAGATGATGGCGGAAAATTGACTGTGTTAAGTATTTAGACCCATCTATTTGCTGAAGTTTCACTTTTGCTGTTTAAGATGAAGTAGCTGGTGGTTCCTTATTTTTTAAATTTTTGGAGCTTTTAAAAATTTTGCTAAAAAAGACTGTCAATGCCACATTCTGCTTTATTTGTTTGGAGTTTAAAGAAGCCTCAGTGTTTTTAGCAACACAAATTCAAACAATGGATTCTCAGAGATGTTAGTACAAAAATAAAGGAAGGAAAACAGAGGCAGAGAAAGAATGCTACTTGGAAATTATATAAAAATAGGAAGATCATCAAGGTGTTGAAGAGTCTACAGAAATAAAGAAGGCCAATGATTATGTTTGCATAGTTTGGCATGTTGGTCTCTAGAAAAAGGACTGTATTCACAATCATTGCATGCTGAACAGATTCCTGCAAATTTGAATATTACTGTCCCCTTATGATTTCCAGTCTTATTCTTTGCCATGTTTTCTTGCATTTCAAAAGTAAGTTATTTGCATGTGGACTTTCTAAACTTAAAATATCAGAGTCCTTTTTAAAACGTTTATACAGTAGATTTTCATGCAATTCCTTAATGCTGAATAGAAGTGTTTTTATCGGATCCTATCTGACATCTTGCTCTCTAAATGGGGCCCCATAAGAGGCTCACAACATCTGACAAAAATGCTTCTGCACCACTGTGGCGAGATCAGTTCCTGTCCAGTGTTCAGGTATCTGATGGGATGTGTGGCCCTGGATATCTTATGTTATCTTGTACTCTCACAGTTCAGAAAGTCACATTCCATACTGTTACAGTTGTGCTTCTAATTTATAGGTAGGTAAAATCTTAAACCTAAAGAGCGGTCTGAAAACTTAATGGAGTGTCTAAATGGACACAAATTTAATGACTCTGAACATGAACAATTTTAGCAGTGGACATACTTGAAAAGAATAATGTCCTTACAGCTTCAGATGATACAAAGCATAGGATGATTGTAACAGCCCATCTTGTATTTCCCCTGTTTCTCCATTCCCTGCACTAGCAAGTGTTGCAGATCTCAGCAGATGCTGGCATGGAAATTTTTAATTATAAGATTAAGTCAGCTGCTCTATATTGCAAGATGATGTGGAAAAGGGAGAGTTATATGTGAAATTATATTTCATTGAAAATAAAGGGAGTTAGGAATAACTGCTGAAAGAGGTATCCTGGCAATAAGAAAAGAATTAAATTGTGATAGTAGTATACGACAATATCATTTTTCTGGGATGGTGGAATTCATTGTTGCAATTCAGAAGTTTCTACTCATGATAAATGATGGCAGGGAATCCTCAGAAGGTTTGTGTGTGTCTTTCCTGGAGAAAAAGCTTTTAGAAATGAATTATACTGCATCATCCAGATTTGGCAAAATCTAATGGTGTTTTTAAAAGTGAATCACAGTAGACTCTCTGCTTCCATATAAAATTGTGTATAAAACATGATATGAGGTACAATTTTTTTTTTAAATTTAGCTTTGTTTGTTTCTTTAGATTTTTAAGCTAAGTCATAAAGGTCAAATTGCCTTGAGTTTGGTTTATTTATTAATCTAAACCTTCTTGTAGGGCCTGTACTAGAGAGCTCATGTATTGAAATCTTAACCATAGATTTAAGAACATTTTTTGTCTGTTAATTTTTATAAGTCCTAAGTTAGACTAGGGAAAAGATGGGGAAATTATCTGTTTTTTTTTTTTTTTCCTCTCCTGGAGTATTATTCTTTACTTTGAATCACATTATGCAAGGGGAAAAGACCTACCCAAACAAAACCTGCCTTGTGGCTGGGTCTCACAGCTACTTCTGTAACTTATCAAACAGTGTTCAGCATCTCACCACTTGGATCTGGACAAAGTTATCATATGTGGAATTAATGTCTTCTGGCCTAAATGAGTTTTAACACTTTCTATGCCAAGACACAGTGAGAGAACTCTGTCTCAGCCCAGGGCATCAATTCTTTACTGTTAAGAGTATCAGTGTGTGCAATTCTGGCAGTCTGTTAAGGAAAAGCCTGATTTTTGTGTCTTTATCTGAAGTTTCAAAGCCAAAGGACTGCTAAAGACTGAACCATACTGCTAGAGATGTTTTTCTTTTCTCTTTCCAGTCTTGTGAGCTACTTTTTTTTTTTTTTCTTTTTTTTCCCATGAGACTGGGATCATGAATTGCAGGAGGTTCACTGAATGAAAAGTTACTGCAAGAAAAAACCTTGTGAGTGAGTGATTTCTTTGCCCCAGAAATACAGATACCTGTCAAAACATGGATTTGTGGGGGAAATCAAAAAGAGAACTAACAGCTCCTAATGGACTTCTGCATTCCATGTATGGCTCAATGGCTTCTTGCATGGGTACCTATCCAGCTCAGATCTGGCCCCACTGTCAACCAAATTTAATGGGCTATTGGAATATTACATAGTATTTTCTTTGATAAAAAGACTATATTCTCACATACATGCTTGGAGAGTGAATTTAAAAATACTTCATGCAGTATAGCCTCTAAAACAGTCTTACTTTCAGAAATATGAATCCCAGATTTCCTGCCAAGTCAGAGCAGTGCATTAGGAGGTCCTCTGAGCTATGGATAAACAATGCTAAGAGATCTGCATGAGTACTAAGTGACCGAGGCTGCAGAAAAGCATCTGCTTTCTTTGCTGTGCCCTGGACAGATGAACACCTTCCACTGCACCTCTGACCTACTCCATCTAACATGCTCCATCTCCTGATGTAGTGATGGTGTGTTGATTTCCTTCCTGGACTCAGAGTTGTGCAGCTCTTCTCAGCTCTGCTTTTCAGTCATTGGTGTGTACCATGATATGCTTTGCAGGATCTCTGTCTGCCAGGCCTGTGCTAAGCTATGTGCACCTACCTCTACTGAAGTTTCCTGCTCAGTTTGCTGATCAGTTTGTTCATGCATTTGTTTCTGCAGATATTGAGTCCTCTCCAGTCTTTCAAAGTAATTTCCCTCTCTAACTCTGGCTATCTGATCATGCAAATACACCCATCTGATCCTGAAAATCTTCCTTGGCCTTCTGAGAGCCACCTACTTCAAAAGACTGTTCTTCCCAGATTCACTGCATTTTCTTTGTTTCAGTTCTTGCTCTTAGTGCTGTGTCCTCTCCCGCCCATCTTTTTCTTTTTTTTCTGTAATATCTGTTGATCCCATTCCCTGGGAAAAGTATCCATCATTCCCATTTGACAAATGCTTCCTCTTAAAAAAAAATTGGTGATTTTTGTCCATTTTCCAATCAGATAAATTGTCGTTACCAATAACAGCAAGCTTCACATCCCTTTTTCCTTGTTCAAGACCCCTGTTGGAGCAAATCATTCTGCAGCAAATTAAATTATCCTCCACAGTCTGTTTAGACAGAGTTAATGTGCATCACTTGAGTTTTCTCAGACAGCAGGCGGTTCTCAGGCCACAAAGTAAAATCCTCTGTTGAGTCTGTAATAAATCAAGTTAATTTAACACCTCAGACCTACAAAACTCGAATTTCCTGCTCCACTTCTAGGAGGAAAGCTCACATGAGAGCTGGTTAAGTAGCCTCTTCCTTGCAAGAAAAGCACCACAAAAACCCAAAAGAGGTGAGGCTGCTCAACAGGGAAAAAGCCAAGCTCCCTGTCTCTACCCTGCTACATGACTTACCTTAAACAGACAGCAGTATTTGTTATATTTAAGCTGCAGGTTTTGCATGGTTTGATAATTTTGGACATCATCATCTTTTTCTCAAAATAGTCTCCAGAACCTGAGGTAGTTTTAAAAATGAGATTTTTGTTTACTCATTTTTAATGATGAGGTAGGGGAAAACACTTATTTTTTTATTGGCTGCAGTGGCTATGTATGGGTAGCTGTTTCTAATGCAGCTAATTCTCTGGGGTGTGGCACTGTGACACCTAAAAGTAAATTCCCTGGGGATTTCTAGTATTTTCAGATATGTACAACTTTTTTTATTTAGAATCATTGCCAAAAAGGATGATTATTTTCATTGTTCCTTTTAATTCTGGGCACCTAAAATTTACATGGCAACCCTCTGAGAAGGCTGATATAAAAGGGTGAAGTCTTTATGAGATGAATGGGAAGTTACATGAATAACTCCTATGATTAATAATAGGAGTTGTGTTCCTTTTCCCTACGTACTCTGTTGAAAATTGTATCCCTAAAGAAGTTGACAACAAATATGCCTTCCCTGTTTAAGTTGCAAAGCACAGTAACATCAAGGTCACTTGCTCCATTTGACGGAAGGAAAAAAGCACTGTATAAAATATGGATAGAGTGTCAATCAAACTCGAGTTTCTAGTATACACTATGGTAATGTGAGTCATATTGCTTTTTTATTTTTAAACACAACTAGATATGGTAGTTTGGCAGCAGTGTTTTCACAAAGACAGCGCCTTCAAACTCTTTCATAGCAAGACTGGAAATCCTGCCAGGTAAAAAAAAAAAATGTTATTGAAAACCTTTCTTCCCTTATAGGCCCATTTTGACAGGAAATCTTTGAGAGACAGCAGCAATGAAGTGCCCAGAGATTTCATCTGTCTTCTTTTGCTTCAGGAAATGCTGAGCACAGGCTCCCCTATTAGGCAAAATACACGAAATACCAAATCCCCTTAACAATAATCTTCAGACTACTCTTGGGTTGACAGCTTTCTGTGTCCTAGTCTGTCAAACAGGGCCTGTTACTGAGACTCATATTACTGGGACCAATGTGAAAGTTTTCAACGTTGCTTTGAGGGGAGAAAACATATTGTCAGTGCTTTCAAGTTATCTCATCCAATCAGATTTGTAGGGACTTAATCAGAATAAAATATATCTTACTAGAAATATATCACTTCATGTTGATTTTTCTTCTGCTCCACAGTGCTGACATAAAGATTCAGTTTGAAAGCATTGTCTGTCATTCTGTATGATTCAGTAAAATTTGGCAAATTTTAGCTGCTGTATTATAATTTCCAGTAATATTTTTTGTTTGTTTTTGACAGATGACAAATTTAAAATTTAAATAATGTTTCAAGAATGAAAATGACAGCTTGCAGTAATTCTGCAGGTGTCCAAGCAGATGTACTTCCAAATATAATTAGATGAAATATGTACAGATTGCAGGAAATATGAAAAAATCGACATCAAATTTTCATGAGTAAACTGTGTATGTTTGGGTATTTTAGCTAGTTTAAAACTATTAGCTATTAAGAAACATTCATACACTTATAGAACAATGAATGCACATGAAATGTAAAACAATTCATGGCAAAACCCAAAAACTTGTATTTGAATATAGAGTAAGGAAGGAAAACATAGTTGAAGTGTCCTACCCTGGTATAGTCTTAAGGAGTTTCTTTGAGGAATTTTGTCAACCAGGTAAGTAATAGAGAGGGGTATGTAAAAAACATTCCAAAACATGGATTCTGCCTTCAAACTATTATTGAGCAAAGTGATTTTGCTAGTTGTATTCATAATTTATACTAGATGCAGAGAAAACGGAAATTGAATTTGTGAATTTATTTTCAGTAAGGTATATGAATTTCACTGAGTGCAGAGGTATAGATAGGAATGAAAGCTGATTTTTGAAGATTTTTTTGCTTGAATGTGTACCAACAAATTACTTTTCAGGAGTAGCTTAGATTTAAACATTCTGCTCTTTTTTTTATCATCTAATGCTTCACTTCAGAACCATTACAACAAGAGCTGAATATCACAGATGCTGGAAAACTGGCAAGTGATTTAGTAAAGGTAGAAAACAAACTCTCTAAAAATAGTACAAAATAAGTCAGATAACTCTCTAAGTTTTCTTTTATTATCTCAGTGGTTAAACGGTTGTTCAGTCAAATAAACAAGTAGTCCTAAATATAACGACTGGAAATTAGGATTCTCATTCATCCCTTGAATAGAACCACTTGTACTAATCTGTTTGAAATTATAATCTTCCTCTTTCTATTCATTATCTACAACCCAAATAATCTCAGTTTCTTCTCCCAGTACAATGATGCAGCTTTATCAAAAGATGTTTCTTATGCCTTGTCATCTAGCAGCCTATGGCATAATTGTGTCACTTGAGAAAGTATTGTGTCACATGAGAAATAGATGTGATCCTGAATATGCTAAAGTAGAAGAAAGAATTGATCCTGGATTTCCAATTTGCTGAGAAAAAGCTTTAATCACCAAGGTATCATACAAAGTAGTAGGCAGACTTGCTTCCTGTAGTAGTTATCTCAAAAGAAAATTGTGCTCATGCCACTTCTCTCCTTATGGAGAACACAAAGAATTTTAAAACCTAATCAAGGAACGCAAGGTTGTGTAAAATACCTACTCCACACCATGTGTTCCTCTCCCATGACATCAGCTGTTTAAAAGCAAAATTGTTCTGAAGAGCCTGCTGTATTTTAAGTGGACAAAGACAAGCCTTAGCACTGAAGCATAGAGGATGAGATGTGCCCTTCAACTTTTTCCCTTGGGCCTGATTTCCACTCAGCTGAAGGAAAAGAGGAGTTTGTTATTGTCCATGGAGGTCACTGGAGCACACACATGGTGCAGTAACAGGGTGGGAGGAGGAAAGATGTGGTGATTGCAGCTTTGTGGATACTGCTGCCCATTGCAGCCAGAGAAGGAAGGGAGAACACTGTTTATTCTTCTTTATCTTTCTTTTCCTTCCTTACTTGGATCAGTGGTAGTAAAGATGTGTTGGTCATTTTGGCTGTCCTCCAGCCTATTTCCTACGGCAGTTCCCTGGGAGGTTTTTTCCAAGTTTCTGTTATCTTAAGCTATGGGACATCTGACATACTGCTTTGGCAAAGGATTTAATCAGCACCAGCTTCAAACACTGTGTTTTGACATTGAGTTAGGGAGAGGTTTTTTTGAATTTTACTTAAATGCAAATCTCATAACTGGGAAAAAAATTTCTTCCCACATTTGCTACTAATAGTATCTGAATTCCTGGTTAATCTTCCAGGGATCTTTTTACAAGTTCTTCCACAAATGCATCTCTGATTTGTTGGACTTCAATCTGGTAACAGAATCATGTGTAAAACTGTCACTATGGCAGTATTTATATCCCTATTTCTTTCTACCTCTCAGTGGGACAAACTGCTATCCAGACTGCTCTGTGGAGGAAGCTTCCTGTTTCCTCATTGTTTAAATATACAAAGTAAAACGGTTTAGAAAACTCTAAATGTAGAACTTCACATTCTCTTCCACCACAGTATATTTGTTTGTGTAGGAGTCTTGGCTTGAATATTTCAGTTTTTGGTTTCTGCTCTGTTTTTCCACATGCATCACGATTCCTTTTTCTCCAGTCTATTCATTTTCAAGTAAACCCTTTAATGTGACATGCTTATATGTGTTTCCATTGTATCTTCTGTTTTATTTGCACATTTTAGATCAAATGTTTTAATTAGCTTAAAAATAATTATATTGTAACTATATGAATGCGGACTGCACATTGCAAAAACAATATGTGTTGTTTGTTTTTCATGGAGTCCTGTGATGAGATGGGTAATTTTTTTACCACCATAAAAAAAAAAATACAGGAAAGATTTCAAACAGTGGAAAAGCTAAACAAAGATATGGGGGCAGCTGGACATGTGCCTCCTCCCTCTTCACTTCCTGGAGATATGTCTGTGATGCTTTTGAAGCTGTAAAGATGTGAAACAAATCTTGTGGCAGATGCTATCACTCCAAGTTGAGCTGAGTCTTTTTCAGCCCACTAACTTAAATGGTTTTTGGATTAGGCCCTAAAGAAAAGGATGTCATCTCTGAGATGTGAAATGGTTTTTTAGAACATCCAAGGATAAGTATTGCAAACAGATTTGATTTCATACAGAATCTTTCTTTTCTCATTACAATGGATTTATCTAAACTGTCAGAAAATGTCAGATCTTCTATTTGTGCCCCACAGGACTCTTTTTTTCAGCATCTTATTCCTTTTTCTACTCTTTCTCCTTGCTGCAACACCTAACATTATTGCTAAAATTTTAGATATTTTCACTAATATCTTTGACCTCTGCAAACACAGGCTGTCTTCTCGTTATTTTCGAATAATACACTACTTACAGAAAACTCTTCTGTGTTCTGAAATAGACTTTCAAGTGCATGTTAAAGGGAAGGTTTCAGTGTAATCCTCAACAATTTTAACCAATGAAATATTCCATCAGTTTTACCAGGTAAGCAAGGCTTACAGATGCCAATGATTCCTTGCCCATGTTAAGAGGAATGTGGTGCCACAAGAGACCTGCACTGGCATTATTCGTTCTGCTGCGGACTTCTCTGCAAACAGTGGTCAGAGCCTTTGTCAGTGCTCCCTCTATGCTAGTCAGCTATGGCTTTTTTTCCTATCCTACACCTCTTTTGCTACAGTATACAAGGTACTCTTGTTGCAGAAACCTAAATATTGAAATGTTTTTGGGGTTTTTTTTTACCCTAAAATGCTGCTGATGGTACAGCATCACCTGTGAAGTGGGTGAGCACGGCTTGACAAGGCAAAATACTTCAGTCAGTGGTGTGAATATATCAGTGTTTTCTGTGCAGAAGCAGCTGACAGCAGGATAATCCAGGAGGATAATGGAGGTGCAAAAATAGGAGAAAGAATCAGTCCAGAGAGAATTTCTCTCTACTTCTCAATTTTATAAAAAACTTATTTAAGTTCTCTGGGGTTTTTAAGATGAAAATGTTGCCTTGTTTGCTAGGGAGAGATGAGACTTTCCTGCTGCTGATTAAAAGTTAGAGCAAAGGAATATTAAATGAATGGATACATGCAGAATGAATCAATAAGATTTTCAGTTTTCTATTGATGGCTGGGAAAGAAGGAGTGAAACTACACTGTGAAATAATAATGCTTTAATCCAAATAATAACCTGCATTTTTCTTGAAATGACAAATTCTGCCTTGAAATGGTGAAACTTTCTTTCCAGATTCACAGAAAAAAAAAATTTGCTTACAATTTGCTGACATTTGATGTTCTTATTTGTGGTGTTAAAAATAGTACATAGCAAAGAAACAATAGCAATTCTATCTCCCATCAGGTTTTCCTATCCTGATGCATTTTTTTAATTTAACTGTTTCCACTTCTTCAGTTTGTTAAGTATAAGATCTATTTAGCTATTCCCAGGAGTGTTGCCCCTGATTTCAGTGAGGCATTTCTGTTTCTTATGTCTTTATGTGTCTCTGTCCTCTGACTAGTTTCCCTTGCTTTGGAGGCAGGCCCACTGTAATCTAGAATCATTAAAAGTTTTTTCCTCGTGTTACATTTTTTAGGTAGTTGGTTGTGTCTTGTTGGTGCTAAACTGAGGATTTGCTGACATTTGTCATTTGTACTTTCCATCAGTACTGTTCAGTATTTAACCCACTTTCAGGAAACTGGCTTGACCTGAAGTGTTCAAAGCATCAGCTACTTCTTAATTAAAATAGGCTTTCAAAGACATCAGGGAATTTTAAGTATCAGGTAAAGCTATTTTACTATATTGATAGATTAAAATTATTAACCCAGCTTTCAACAATTGAAAGAAAAACTTAAAAGTCTCTCATTCTTTTGGCACAACTTCCAGATAGGATGCATCACCCAAAAGAAAATAAATTCGTCTGTGCTAAATGAATGGACTTTAGTTGCATATTAGTTTAGCATTTATATAGGACAGGACACAAGTGCATGCAATGTAGAAAAGCTCTTTTCCCAGCACTTTAGTACCATTCTCAAGTTTTTCTAACTGGTAATTTTGTGTTTGTTGACAGATGAAAGCTGTGACCTGGAGAGAAACAAGCTCTGATCCTGCCTTTTGAGTAAAACCTCTTGGAATGAGGTATTGTCAATTAGGATCTTTCTTGCAGTAACTCTTTATTCTAATTTTTCTGTTGAGAATTATTAATTGTTTTCTGATGTACAATTGAATAAATCTTTGTGAGATCCTAAAAAAGACACTATACAAAGGTACAGGAGTATAAAGGTGGAGAATTGAGATAAACAGTGCAGTGTGCGTGTACTTTCTGAAGAAGCTCAAAGACTTCATGAAACCATCATGTATGCTTGAACCTACAATAGGTTTTGCCCACCCTTAATGCTTTTGAATCAGAGGTAAACACTGAAATGTGAAATATTTTTCAGTGAACTACATGACAAAGCATGGTAGGTTTTTTTTCCTTTCCTGTATTATTCATAATTCTTTAAAAATTCCTTGAAAAGAAAGCCGGATTAGATTAATGTGAATGTTTCTGGTTTTTATCTTTGAAATATAACTTGATGCTAAATGCTACCACTGCATAGTGACAAATTCTCTTATGTTCTCTTGAAGGCAAGATTCACTTTTATTAAAAGTGAGCTCAGGCCTTTTGTGAGGGACAGTGCATCTGGAATTGAAACCCAAAAACTCTAGATTGAGAAAGTGCAACAGAATATTTTCATTGCATATCTAGAATTAAATCCCTGGAGAACATATCAGAAATCCCCACCCCAATATCTTTATCCTGTACAGATGTCATTTTTCTTTTCCTGGTAGAGAAGCCACTGGAGTACTGCCATTTTAATTAGGTTTTGTGTTAAAGAAAAAAAAAAAAAAAGTAAAAAGAAAAGGAGTGCAATCTGCCATTGAGATAAAGACTTGCCAGTGTCATTAAAGAATGCTGTAATAGTCATAAATATTATTCAATGATAAAAATACATATAGAGAGATGTGGTAGTTTGAAAAAAGTAAAGTTAAAGGTTATAGTCTGGATGTGGAGATGAAAAACACCACTGGCAGTCAGAATTTTCACTTTTATGTGATTATATAGCTATAGAAACCATTAGAGTCATAACCAATGCAGATAATCCCCTGGAGAAATGCAGCAAAAATCAGACCTTTCTTACAACCTCTGGTGGGTTGATCTTGACTGGCTGCCAGACACACGGGCAGTCATTCTCACTTCTCCTCAACAGCATGGAGGCAAAATAAGGTGGGAAAGTTCATGGATCATGCTGGTGTGACCAGGGCGGCAGAAGAAAACCTTCTCCAGCAGTTGGCCTTCATGGGCTGCAGGGTAGACCACGCTTGAGTGCTTGGGCTCCATCCGTCCCCATCCTCTCTGGGAGCTTGCAGGGCTCTGTCACACTCTGTGCCTTGCTCTCTGGGCAGTGTTTTGCCCTTTCTCAAACACATTTCCCCGGGGGTGCTGCCTCAGCCCTGCGCTGTGGGCTGCACTGCGGGACCTGCCTTCCTCACCGCGCTCCCGAGCCACGCTGTGCACACCTGGACACAGACACCTGATGCACAAACCATGACCAAAAAAAACACTCCATGGGGGAAAAAATACTGCTTCTTTCTTTATATTTAGGGGTTAAATTAAAAAATATTCACACATCTCAGTTTTGTTTAAATTGGTCGTGTCGTTGTCACTTCCAGCCTAAAGCTGCAGATAAATGTAGTGCTTGTTTCTGCTGGTGGCCCTAATTCCCTGTGTCCTGGGGGTGCCAGCTGGCTTTTCCCTTGCTCCCAGGTGTTTCTGAGAGAGGATGCATTTCTTTGCTTGTTCTGCCTCTGGGCTTGATTAATTTAAATCTTGTAGAACACAAAATTCCCAGAGGATGGGTTTCTGTCTTCCTTTCTCTCCTGTATCCCTTGCAAGCTATAGTCACTTCAACTGTGACATGCAGGACTCCAGGACCCTGTTTTGTCCCAGCTGGACAAGAAATTTATTAGCAACAACTGACCTGGAAGTCCTTAGTACTGAGCTGTTTAGCTCACTGTGAAGCCACAGTCCTGAATTCAAGCACTTCCTTCAAGTGTGGTGAAAGGGATTTTATTCTAGATCTCCCAGCAATTGTTTGAAACATTATGTTTCAAAGTATAAAAAGAGAGACAGTATGGTTGTTTTGTTTATTTTGATCCTTTTTTCCCTTCCCTGGTCCCTATTTGTGAGACCAAACTTGCAGCAGTCAGTATGCCACTCACATATTTATTGCTGCAACAAGTGAGTTGTCATTACTTGATTATCTGGAGTTAATAGTTTAATTCTTTAAGAAGAATCATACTCACTTATGCATATTTGCTGTCATCTTACTTCAGTGTCGTTGTGGAGTTTGTAACACTTTTCTAGGTTGTCTCTGATATTTTCTGAACTCTCAGTCTTTTTATAATCAGCTCTCAAGTTACAGTTAAGATGCTTAAATCATTTTTGTGGACTCAATCCTTCCTGCATACACTCTAAGAAAAAATAGAGTACGGTTATTTGCTATAGCAAAAGAATGATCAAATAGAAACTCATCAGTTAGATGCTGAATATGAAATGAATACAGACTGAATCCATTTTTCTGGGCCAGATACTGTGAATGTAAATGGAAAATTCTCCATATCATATGACTAAGAATCTACTGAATCAATAAAAACAGCTAATGCAGAGTAGCTCCTAATTTTCATATATAGACAGAATTTCAGGTGATGTACATTGTTTCCAAAGTTTATGTATCTGGTTTTACTAGATTCTAACATACACTGTCATTAGCAGATGTGCACGAAAACAAGTGTAAGACTATTACTGTTTTGTCATTATTACTGTGTGTATATTCCAAGAGCTTTGTATTTGAGAATTTGGTAAGTCAGCAAGCTGCTGGTATTCAGACACATTATGTACACATAGGTTTTCAATATAGATCTGTTTCAGATTAAAGCAAAATTGTGTTGGTTGCTTTGGAAAACATTCTTGTTCAAAATATTTATTGAATGTATGGGTCTTCCTGATTAAGTGAGGATGAATAATGTCTATCTGTCAGGCTCAGAAAGTAGCATTATGCATGGATTGCTGATTGTGCCTGGAATGCCAATCTAAAGAGACATTTCAGTCTCTTTAGAAAAAGCGTAAGTTTCATATCAGAGTAAATTGTTATATGAAATATAAATTGCAAATATGAAATTACCAGTGTTCCTAGAATTCCATGAGATTCACACATAGAAGTGGACTTCAGCTGTTAATACCAGCCATGCTGAGCATGCAATCTTTCCTAAGGATCAATGCAGATGGTGCTGATTTCCAGATTCAAACTGCTCTACTGTTTTAAGTGACTGCTGCCATGATGCTGACAAATGGAAACTCGAGTTATCATATTTCTGTTCTTAGTTGTGCTAAATCTCATGCACAGACAATGAAGGAGAAAACCAGAGAGAAACCAATCTTGAAAATAATTTGTGATGTCAATGTGTAGTTTCTCTGCTGGGCTCTCAAAAGGAAGCAACAGAAGTGCTCAACCATCTGACTAAATCAGACCTGTTTTTGATGGTGCTAAGGTCTTTAGATGAATGTAATGCCCCTTTCTTCATTGATGAAAAAATGATGTTGGACAGTGAAATTAGTTACGTGCATATTTAGTGCCTAAATAGTAAAGGAAATTCCAGAATTAGCTTTTCAAACACTTCCAGAGGTGATGTAAGCATCAATTAGAAAGTTCAACTTCTGTGCCCAAGTGTCGTCTTGAAGCACAGGTTTATTATTGTCAGCAATTTCAAAACACAGAGTTTCTCAAGAAGAAGCAGGACAGTTACAATGCTTTGGCATTTGGCTGCTTCTTTGAAGGCTTGATGAACTGCTTTCCTGTAAGCAGATATTCAGTCCCCCTGCTTGGCATTATAAATAACATCTGTTTAGTGTGTAGATGATGGTATGGAGCATTAAAGGCTAAGGATTAGGCATTCATTAAATGATGAATCATATTAATTATGGCCTCTTTCTTTAGAACAACCCTATCTGCTATAAACCCAAATAATCTTTATGATGAATAAACAGAAAATGTCTTACTCAACTAATACCCAACTTATTTCTGTAGGAGTTCATTTGCTTTATTGTTCTGTTTTTTGTTCTCCTCCCAGTCAGAACAGTTTTGGCCTATATTCTTTGGAAACTTTCTCGGCAGCATGAAGGCATTTTTAATTTTTATATTTGGCTTTATTCTTCCAAAACCAAAACTACTGTTACCAGGTGAAAAAAATCAGTTATAAATATTTAAATCCAGTTCCCAAATGCTGTTTCCTTTCCCATTTTTCTTCTACTTTCAGTTTTGCAACAGACACAAGGAATTTTATTTATTAATTAGACTGATTGATTTGATTGATTGACATTTGATATGACTGAAATGTTTCATGTATCAGAAGTTCTTGCTTTCAAATAACAGTTTCTTTGTTATGGAGCATTTAATAGAAAGTCTAATAAAGCATTGTAGATTGAAGTCCTGCATATTATTTCAAATATTGGCCTCCCTTATACTTTTTTTTTAACCACAGTGAATGACACAGTAAACATTTGTATTGAGTGACACATATGAGGCTGCAAAATGAACAGATAGAAGAAAGTACATAAGTCCTTAGCTAGTCTCTGTGTTCAACAGACATGGGTCAGGAAAAAACCATTAGAAAAGCAGATTCTGTAGACTGCCAGGGCAACACGTACTGTCATTTAGAATAGAATGTCTTCTGCTCTAGATAAAATACCTGAAGGACCATCAGTAGATGATTCCCATAACTCCCTCAGAAGTATTTTTGCATCTAAGAAGTCTATCAAATGCTTTTGATTTCTTCTAATATAGCAGACAATATACAGGTACAAATATGGTCAATGGAATTTCTTCTAAAGGGAAAAGATTGCATGTTAGGGATTATTACTTGGCATGGGCAGAAAAAGGAATTCAGATTTTAGTGTTGAAAAGTGATAAAAAATTACTATTTCTCTTTTAATCAGATTTTTTTTTTTTATTGTTGTGTGCTAGTTTCACAGATGGGATGAATACATTTGCTCTAAATGTCCTTCACAGAGACAGTTTTTTCTGAGAATTTTATTTGTTTGCTCCCAGTCATTGGAAGTTACTTCTGCTGTGAAAATGTTTGCTGCAAAAGATGAGATCTTGTTTTCCTTGTGTACTTCAATTTTTTGTGTCATATGATTTCATATGGGGAAATAAGCTTTTTTCTCAGTAGTGACTGATCTTAATTTTGCACATTTATTTCACATCTTGAAGATGCTGGAGCCCATATTTGGTCTCCTATATTCTCTGAAACAGATTTTTTTTTTTTTTTTTTTTTGTTACAAAAGATTTTACCTCTCTGCCTGCATTGGTGAAACCAGCTCAGGGTGCCCCACATCCTTTATCTAATTCTGAGGAAAACTCACAGTGACAAACAGCAAATGCACAGAGCACACATTTACTTTTACATGGTATATCACTCCAATGAGTTTACTTAAGATTTGCATCAGATCTCTGCTCTAGCCTGATTCCTACTGCAATTTTTATTATGATACTGTGAAATATTTAGCTATGCATTGGGGTCTAATGTCAGTGCAAAGACTGCCAAAGACTTTTTTGACTTCAGTGGGATTTGGAATCAGGTCATAAAGAATAGCTCGTGTCTTTATTTTGCAGGAGTGTGCCACAGACCAAACACGTTTTTCACCATAGTGAGTCTTGAGAAAAATATTAAATAAGGGTTGTGCTGTGTGAAGGACTGCCTTTGGAGCTGTAATAGTCAGTCATTAACCACCTTGTACATTTAAAAGATATCACTCTAACTTGCCTACCTTTTTCTAAAGTCTAATTACAGCAAAAGTAATTTACTGTATACAGTCATGTTCAAAAGCATGTCTTTGAAATATGCTTTCTGAATATTTAAAAGTATTTATCAACTAAAGCTGCCATATAGAATCCCCTTTTCATGTTTTTAATGCAAATATAATAGATCTACTGCTGCTCATGTTTATGTACAAATGTGGCCACTAACCTTGTCCCACTTTCATAGATTTGTTCATCTCATGAGACACTTTGTATGCTGTAAACTGAAAAAAGATACACAATTAAAACTTGTTAAAGATAATTAAACTGAAGTGGAGGGAAAAAAACCTGCCTCACTGCTTTGTTCATAATAATAGTCTCTGAACTATAATTAAATTCTTCCTTCCAATAATTGTATACATATAAAGGAATTTTCCAGATAGCAAAACAATACAATGATTAAAAATGATTAAGAAGCTTATTCCAAAAGCAAAGATGAGCCAGGGAGGGTTGGAAAGATTTTTAGGTGCCTCTAAATATACTGTACCAGCTGGGTACCAGATGGTGTTTGGCTACTTGCACCCACTAACTCAAAATACCAGAGAAGCCACTACACCATTGCCAGAATCAGTTCCCCTCCCTTAAATAAAAGTGGCACTCTTGGGAACGACTTGGCAGTGCAGAAAAATTTCCTGACAATGAGATCTATTAGATTGTGAAATAGTCTCCCGAAGGCAGAAGTAGATGCCAAATTGCTTGGCATGTTGGAGAGGCTGGACAAAATCTAGAAAAATACTGTAGAGTTGTGCTACTCTAGTGAGGTGGTGACTTACTCTGTTATAAACTTGGAGCTGGGGCATTTAGATAAGAATGTTTCTGCTTTCTGTAGAGTAACTTTAGAATACTTAACTTTGTCTTTCACATTAAGCTTGTTTGCATGGGGCATCAAGGACTGATGATTTTTTTTTTCCTGGCTTGTATTTAATTTTTAAAAAAATCAGTCATTTCATGGATATAGTTGGCTTCATGATCTTGGTAGTTGTGTGCTTTTTTCAAAGTTATCTTGTACTAGTGTAGCACACATGCTTTCCTTCCAAAATGTTAAGGCATCTTGCAGAAACAATAAGCATCACCAATATGTTATATGAGACGTGCAGACATCATCAGCCTTTGAGGATAATGAAAAAACTCTAGTAATTTGTTCCTCTTATCTGTGATCAAAGGATAATTAGAAAGAAAGAAAAGATAATTAAAAAGAAATTAACTTCAAACTCCCATTTCTGTTGGCTGCTGAAGAATCAAGCCAGAAATAGGAAGCACATCACTATATGTAGCATTCACCAGCAAGAAATCATCTCCAAAT
This sequence comes from Cinclus cinclus, assembly GCF_963662255.1. Lineage (NCBI taxonomy): Eukaryota > Metazoa > Chordata > Aves > Passeriformes > Cinclidae > Cinclus > Cinclus cinclus. Next base: position 17,425,232 of record NC_085053.1, read on the forward strand.
TGTTGGAAGTGTGATTGCACTAATTGTGTCCAAAATGAAAGGTTAAAGAAATCAGTAAAAGCATTGTATTATGGAACAAAAAAAATAGGAAGGATCTGATTAACTAATGAAGGTTCCAGCCTCTATAGATGCTGCTGGAACTTGTTTGCTGTTTCAGACTAGCTGAATTAGTACGTCCAAGGAAAAAGTAGAAAGAAAAGAGTGCAACATTTTTTTCTTTTCTGTTTTATAATTGTTTATTTATTCATTTAAATGAATAAAAACCTTGGGGACCTAAAGCCTCCAGTGTCATTTGAAAGTATCATTTTCGATTTGAGCCCCAGCTGTGGACTCTTTTGTCTTTGAACTAAATGCAGCTGGGCCTGAAAGCGCCCTTGGCAGAGACAGAACAGTTGTTTTCTGAAGCGAGGAGGCTTTGATTCCACATCTTTTCTCACTGCCACTACAGACTAATTTTTGCTTGTAAGTAGAATTTAAGTCTAGTGTTAAAAACCACAGATCTGCCTTGTGCTGCATGGCTTCCATGCAGGCTCCACAGAAAGGGTATAGCCTTCTCCTGAGTCTCTCCTACCTTTACAAATCTTTGAAGTGCCCCAACAGGAGCTCTTCTAAGTACAAGAATGTATTTTTCAAACTCCATACTGTCAGCTTACATCCAGTGTTAGTCTGTATTGATGGTCAGAAGTGTTGGTGCTCCTTCTCTCTCAGGGACTGTTCTTCAGTCTCATGGAGCTCAGAAGCAGCAAGACAAAATAATGAGACAGCTAAAGATTATGTTTTGATATTCATTTCTTTCAGACATTTGATTTTGTGGAAAGATTCCTTAAATCCCAGTAGCATGCTGCTGCTTTGTTGGTGTTGGGTATTTACCAATCAGCACTTACTTGAAAAGCACTGCTCAGGACAGTTTGAACATGCTGTAAGGGGCTGCTGTGCTTCAGATGTTCCTGTGCTCATATTTAAGCTCTGTGACCTCAGGAGAAAGAATGGCAGTGATCAAAAAACTGCTGATCCAGTTTCTTCATCAATTTTTTTCCAAAGCCAGATCGCAGAGGGGTATCAGCAAATAATAATAGATCATTGAGTTTATTTTGAACTGGCAATTTAAAAAATAATTTCTGTCCACAGTAGCAGCAAATATTAACTGAATTCTGCTAGCTGCATCCCACTGCTCTTACCTTACTGAAAATACTACATGAAGTTTTTATAGGAGGTTGTGAAACCAAAGCAATATAAAAATAAACATTCAGCCAGGCTCAGGTCTGTTTCACTCATTAACCCTATGGTGCAATGCAGAGAACAAAAAGCAAGTGCAGACCCTGGCCAGCAGAGTTCCTTTTTTTGTCTGAGGAGGATGCAAGTCTCATAAGTTGCTGTCACAAAGCTCAGAGCATACAGAATCTCTTTTCAAACTCTGTTTGTGCTGGGGGAAGTGCAGAATGATAAAAACACTGCTTTTATGCTACAATCCTGGATTTGAAACGGCCCAGATGTTTCCAGTAAAACAACGAACAGAGCTTAACTTACCTTTGAAGATATTCTGGCCAGAAGTGCTTTTTGCTTTGCAATGATTGACAAAGTGAGAAAAATCACATCAAAATTTTTTTTCTAATTCGTAATTTTTCTGGATTACTATATAATTCCTATAAAATCACAGGAACATCCAAGTATGCGGAGGCAGACACTGTAGTGTAACCCAGAGGTGGACACTTCTCTACTGTTTCTATGAAAGGATTGTGTGGACATTTAAACACACAGCATTTGAAAATGCACCTGCCTTTGTGTTCTTTCCTTCAAAGTGGGGCTGTCCTCTCATGTTACACAGATCAGTAGGAAAAAAGCTGCCTTGCTATAGCACTGCTGTCTTCTGTACAGACTGAACTTGACATTTGACTTTGGTCAAGTTCCACCAGAGAAGAATGTGTCCTTCACTATTCCACTTTGCAGACTTCTATTTGTTATTTCAAAAAAGTATACTGAGTCTGTATGTCACAGTTTACTTTCTGAAGAGCTGCAGATAAACAGCAGGGGTTTTTTGTTTTTTTTTGTATTTCTAGATTTATTTTATTTCTAGCTTTTTTTCCTGTGATAATTAATTAGCTTTTAACATATGACATTGATCAATGTTTTAGAAATCAAGTAACACTGGAATACCTACCATAACTGAAATAATCCTACTGTAGGTTTCTAAAGAATAGGCTTAAAATTTTTCTTTAACCTAATCTAGTGATCTGCGAACTGCTAAACGCTCAATAATTTCAGTTTGGCAGCAATAGAAAATAGTATTTTTCCATGTAGTAAGTGCATACAAGATGCATGAATTAGGGAAGAAGATCTTAGGAGTTTGTGAAAAAAAGCTGACCCATCTAAATGAACAGCTTTTCTTTTTTGTGCTTGTGTGTACTGCACATCCTATTGGAACACAGTCCCAAACCGTAGTGGTGTCCCAAATCACAGGATTAATGTGTCTATGGACAGACCTCTTATGCCTCCAGAATGAAGTACTCCTTGCTAATTTCTCTTCAAGACACCAGCTTAATTGCATTTTAAACAAATGGGCTGCTTTGCTGGCCAACTTTTAAATGAGATAACAGCAATGTTCACTCTCCAGCAGTGATGAGTGCCTTGCAGTAGATTCAAAACTCTGTTCAATAACAGGTTTAATCTCACACCAGCAGATTTACTGCAGAATAAACTGCCACAGAGCTCATAATTAGTAAAACAAAAAAAAAAAAAAAAATCCAACCTACTAAATATTATTTTCCAAAGCAGCAGGCTATGTTTTAGTGGAAAATTTCAGTCCTTTTCTTTGTATGTTTTATTGATTTTATGTGTGATATTGGGAATTCATGCTATGATTTAAGATAATGGTCTTTATCGATCACTTAAGCAGTTGTTTAGCTACACAGTAACAAAATGATGCTCCCATTCATGGAATATGTGGTACTGACAGCGGGGAGACCACAGTGCTTCCCTTCTTAATGTTTATTTCTTTTTTCCAAAAGCATATTCGCTGCTGGAAAACAGCAACTGCAAACATTTGTGCTTTAGAAACAATCTTCCCATAATTTTCTTTGTTGCAGCTATTAGTAGCCAATTGTGATTCACTGATACCCAGCTCAACAAACAGATGTTCCAAAGTATATTCTCTGTAGCATGAAAAGAAAATATTAATGAAGTAATTGGAACTAGTGAAGAAAAGAAAATGGTATCTAGTTCCTAATGTTTGAAGTCATGCCCTTTAGTGTTTTCTTGTATTAAGAGACAAAGTGAAGTTTCAGTATCTAACTGCTTGAACAGAGAAAGCAAATTCCTAAAAAGGCCTTATTTAGGGTTCAGGCTTGTATGTATGTTTGTACTCAGGAAGAAGAAAGTTGGAGAGCATAACTGAAAAAATTGGTCTGTGATAATTAAAAGAAAAAAAAAAGCCCAAGAAAAAAATCCCCCAACAATTCCCAAGGACATAAAGCAGTTTGGAGGACAGGGAATGAAGTCAGGGCGCAGTATGTTTTTTTCTTTTCAATGGGTTGTACGTATGGTGACTGGTTCTGCTTATGAGAAGAGAGGTGAATCAGTGCATAATCATTCCACCATCTAAACTACAGACTAAAAGTTTCTATTTCGCATATACGTTGTGTGTACTATTGCTCTAGCTACAAGTCATTATTCATTTAATTAATTTCAAAGGTTCCTAAAAATTTACAGAAGGCACAACACATCCTATATGCCATTTTTTCCTGGTTAGGATTTATATACCAGAGTATTAAAAAGCTAAATTTAGTGCATTGCTTTTCCACTAGAGATAATCTATTTCAATAGGATTGTGATATTGCAATCCTTCTGATGCAATATACATTATGCACAGCATTTGTGTTCAGGAACAGAATCCATTTGGCTGTGCTAAAATAAGTATAGAGTGATTTCTCTGGCACTTCCACATCTTGAAACAGTGAGCTCTAGAGGAGTCAGTGCTGTCCTGGCACTGTGAATGTCCATACCAGAGGGCCCAAGTTTCCTTCCTAAGGAGAAACAAGTGCACCAGAGTGTGGGGCACAAGGATGCCTCGTTACACACCCAGCTCGCTGTGCATTGGGTGACCAGCACCGCAGGAGCTTCGCAGAATTGAGTGGACTCACTTCAGACACTGGCAGCAGGATTCATTTTGCCCCTAATCCACCCAATGGATCATTTGTTTCCTTGCTTATCAGGTTTTATAAAAGTCTATTTTGCCTTTAATAAGTTAGGATAGCTATTGTGCAAAGCTACGAAAAACCTTGATACCTCATTCTCTAAGAAAGAAATACTTTTCATGTTTCTATGTGTGCAGGTTTTATAATCAAAAGTGAAGGTACCAGTGGTGCCATAAATGAAGAGGAAGGATTCTAACAAAATCCTCCTCGTTTGTCAAAGCCTGTAAAAACAATGATCAGTAATAGCAGAAGGTTATCACAGCATCAGTGTCTCTTGAAATACGTAATTTCTTTTTCAAAAGGAATCTGCACTTAGTTATATGAGATAGTGTGACTACCCCTCTTTGCCTGTACAGTCTCTCTGCAGCTGTATATTTGCTATGTGCTGTAAATGCATTCATTAGTTCTTGTGCTTCTCTTCGAAGTTGTTTGAACAGTGGCATTGACTTCTGACTCTGACAAAACAGAAGAAATTTCATCTTGTTTTCTTCTCTTGGCCAAACCTGAAAACATTTCTCTAAAGCAGTATTTGAAATATTTGTAGTGCAGAAATGAGAGGTAAAGTGTAGATGAAGTGGAGTGGAGATTAAGTTAATTTTAGTGAAGGGTTTCACTAAGAAGTCTGGAGAATTTTTAGTGTCCTTCTATTCTGGAAAGCACTCCAAATTTTCATACTGTATTTTTTCTCTTTTTTTAAATCAAAGCATTTACTATACAACCTAGTGGTAGAATGCCAATTAAAATACTTGGGTGTAGAAAATACCAGCTCAGTAGTTCATCAAAGTCTATAAAAATTCTATAATGAAAAATTTAGCTTTTCATCTCATGAAAAATCTAGGGTTTGGATTTTTTTATGCATGTACCTCAGGAAAGATATCAAATATTTCATTATACTGAAATGTTGAATCCAGATATATTTATACTGTTCTTTATTTGATTTTGGCCTTCTGTGCTTCTCTGAGGATAGTCTTGTAGTTTGGACAAGGCACAAGGACTCAGAAATTCTTGGTTTATTTGTTGGCTGTAGCATAGGCCTTCTTGATGCATACAGTATTTTCACGCTTCTGTAAAATGGAAGCTTCCCTATCTGTGGGCTGTGGGGGTAGGCTCCTTACTGATGTAGAGCCACAAAAATTCTGTAAAAGTCATGGTCATGGCATCCAGATATCCTTACTGATAATGTTCAATACACTACTTTTTGTAATATTGGTAAGAGCTGATCTTTTATACCAGATATAGCATGTTGTACCTAAATAATCTTCAGACTCCTTCATTCTCCAGCTGGGAAAATTACCTGGTTTAGAATTGATTGATCATTGCTCTTGTCAAAGGAATGCATTTTTCTCACAAACTTGATACTTTCAAGGTATGGTCCCAAATACAAAAGTTGTTTTGAATGTCTGCTTCCTTGTGCTTTTGTGAGCATTATTGCCATGCCTGGGTGTTCTGCAAACCTCCTGCAATGAACTTTGTAGTCAAGAAAAAAACACATACCTCAAGAAGAAAAAATACATACAAGCTCAAGAGGAAATGAAAGAAATTGATGAGTGATAGTGAAAAGGTTTATAGACTATTCCACAATTTTTAATGTTAAAAAAGCAAACTTAGAGATGCTTTAAGAAAAATCCTTTTAAATATTTGTGTGTACATATATACAAGAGAGGTGGAAGAGTAGTGTCAGGAAATTTGGAGAAAGATAAGGAGAGGTGCCCACAAAACAAGAGGAGTGACTGCAGGAGATTTGGGAAGTATAGATAGAGAAGTTAAATAACCTCTGCCAGTGGTTTTAAACAGAAGGTCTGAACAGATTCTAGAGGCATGGAAAGCATTGCTAGAAGCTAAATTGAGCTGTTACATAAAACTCTGTATATGATATAAATATGAACAATCAAATCTGTAGTACATGATATCAGTGCTACAAACTTTTGTAAGAAGTTCCTGCATGGGAAATGTGTCTGCTTTTAAAAAGAACCACATGTGTATTTTACTCAGACTATTCATGCATCATGCATTTAGCTGTGGCATGTTTGGAACTCTGAAAAATGAAATTAAGTTCTTTTCATTTGCATCTGAGCACTGATTAATTGTTCTGCTGGTTACTAACTTGGTTTGAGGTCCATTTTGGCCTTACAGGTGAGAAACTTTTATAGTGCTTCCATACCATGAAGATGGGGTATCACAGGTATTTTTAACTTTCACTCCAAAAATAAAACCTCAGAGAAAACTTATATTACCGCTTACATATTTTCTCTGTATAGGTTACCAAGGGTGCCATTTCATTAGCCATGGTGTTATAAGCCTGAGCAAAAGCCCATTTAGTAGAAACTGACTGTTGAGCAAATTAATTGGTGGAAAAGATTAATATTTATTCTGTTTTCCCAGCATAACAAAAAAATTAAATATATTGTGCAAAATCCATTAAGTGACAACAAAGACTAAGTTACAATAAACTTATCCATATTTAATATTGTCTTTTATATATATTATACAAAATTCCTTTTTTTTTTCATGTCTGTGCATTAAAAAATAAATATTTTTACTGCATCCTTAGAGGAAAAAAATCAAACATAATAGTATGAAATTATTTCTTTCTATGGTACAAAAAAATTTGTTTTGACCAGTAAAAGGGGTTTTTTTTTGCTGATTTTACAAGTTTCTTATTCTGTCACATAAAAGTGATGAGAGGAAACAGCTGCAAAGTTTCATACTGTAATCCAAAATCTTTTAGTGGTTTTTAGATGAAGGTATTTGCTAAGGACTGCAATGACCATTCTTCCTTTTCTGTAACATGGTTGTGTGGAATGAAGCCTTCTCAGAGCTGCAATTTGCTTCAACCAAGAAATATATCCTATATATGAAATTTTCAGTAGCTGAATAGTAGAATTCAGTAGGAGGAGATCTATCAATGGCTGGTGGATAATTAGCAGCAGCTCCACGTCTCAGTGTCGCTTTTGCCATGGGACTGATGCCATGAGCTGCTCATGCTTGCTCACAGCTGGAGCTCAGGAGGTGTCTTGCTGGTTGTGCAGTTCCAGAGCTGCGTGTGCAGTACCGTGCGTGCACTGGTGATTCGATCTGGCTGCAGTGCTTTGGCTCTCTGCGAGTTTTATGTTTCTCTTATTGTTTGCTATTTGCCCCCCTGGTTTATTTCCACCTTTCCTGCTCATTCTCAGATTTGCTCGGAACTTGGCTGCTGACATGAAAACTTTCTAATTGTAGAGGAAAGGAGCCCATTTCTCTTTAGAAAGAGCAATGATTGGAGTGTCACTGACTGTGATATTATGTTCCTCTTTCTCCAGCATTTCTCTTTGAAAGACACGAGAAGATAAAGTATGACTAATACAAAAAACAAACACCAAAAAAAAAACCCCAAAAACCAGGAGGTTTTGATAAATATATGGAAAAACTTGTTGATATGCTAATACTAGATCATTGGAAAGGATGGGTGAATTTCTTAAGCTGAATTTAGTAACATGCAAAATCTTCAGGCCATATGGCGTGAATATTGCCTGGTCTTTTACAGAACTGATCTGAATTCTGGGCTACATTAAAAAAGACCCTATTGAATTTCTAATGTAGCAGAATCTGAGCAAAGGTAGTGTGTTTTACCATTCAGTCACATTCTTTTTTTTTTGAAAAGAAAATTATGTTAAAAATAAAAATTGAAATGCTGTTTTTATGAAGCTATTTTTTTCAAAAATAAAGCAGAAAAGAGCAGAAATTTTATCTAAAGATGTAATTGATGTCTCAATGAGGATGTTTAGGATAAATATTGCAATATAATTTTCTCTGAGTAGAACTGGGAAAGGTGTAGTTTTAGTCTGCAAACTATCAAACAACTTCTGCTTCTCTATCCTGAATCTTTCTGTAATTTTAAATCAATGATATATCAATTACTATTATTTTTTTAAATAATCAGAGAAGTAGACACAGATTTAATTTTTAAATGGATAAGAAAAGAAAGAAAATGCAGTATTCCAAATATTTTCTGGAATCATTGCTCATAGAAGCATGAGATATTCATGTTTATTGTTGGTTTCCCTCATTTAATCAAATTCTATTCTACCTATCTTTAATAGCTTGTAGTTTTTTTAAAGTTCTATAGAAGGTGACTATAAATGAGGGAGAATTGTGCAGCATATTCCATTGTACAGTAATATTTATGATCTAGTGTTTACCCATAAATCCCTTTTCACAAGAATTTCTAACTGGAATAAAAATCCTTAGGGATTAAGTTTCCAGGAATTCAAAATTATTGATTCATTTGCCCCTCTCAATTCCAGTAATTTATAAATATATTATGCTGTTCATTAAAGCTACTTAGAAACTTTAGGAGATTGTCTTAGATACTCTATTTTTTGTTATATTTAATTCAACAGCAAGGCTTGTTTTCTATACTGAAAATATCCTAAATCAAGATGAACTGAGTATGCATTTTAGTATATTGACAATCTTTTGAAATAGTAATAAAAAAAATACATTTATAAGAACATCTCTTTAGCCAAAATTTCTTTAGGACTTGTAGTACGTAAGGTTACAGAGCATGCCGGGCTCTGTGGATGAAGAGCTCCCCAGGTATACTCTGATGGGGAGACTGGAGCTGTTTGTGTCAATGGTTTGCAAATAATGGTTCTCTGGGAGAATTTTAAATTGCAGTTTTCACTCCAGACTGGTGCTTTTTAGGATGAGCTGAGTTGCTATGAGGCTTGGCTCTCCTCAGTGCACCTTAGGCAGCAGTTCTTATACTTCCATTGAGATTGTAACAGCTGGCCATTACAATCAATCAAGTGACATTTCAGGGGTAATCTTTCTTTAATATTAAGAAAAAAACAAACCCCAAACCAATAGGAAGATACTAAATTGAAGTAAGTTGTGCCAGAAAGAGCAAAGAATTTATGAATTTACCTTGGACTATAAAAAGCAGCCTCTTGCAAGTAAATCACAAACTGATCATGCAGTTATTTTTACTTGGAACACTATGGAATTTTCTATTAATATATAGGCACTTTCCATATCTCATTAGTATTGTTCTACACAGGTGTTGGTGATATGTTGCACTACTCTTCTGGACATATGAGTGCAGGACACTCACTTATAGGATGCATGTTAATTTGGGGGTCTGATCAAAACTTCACTATCTAAACCATTAAATATATTTTCCTTGCATTAAATCAAGCCTTCAAAGCAAAAATGAAGTATTGAAGATGCTAGTGAAGAAATAAGGATCCTAAAGAATAGGTGGGACAGCCTTCAATGATGGTCAAAAAGGAGCCTTAAAAAAGTCTGGGACAGTAATGTGATGTGAGCTAAAATTTTTGAATATCTTAAGTGGAATATGAAGAAATAGAGGTTTTATTCACTGCCATGTATGATTCAACCAGCAACACAGTTTGTGCAAGTGGTTTCTGATTCTCCCAGAGTCCATGAATCCATTCAGTTAAAATATTATTTTTGCACACTGTCAGTGTTTTACTGCTTTCATGTTTTACTTTGACTCAAGCAGCTAATCCTGTATGAACTTAATCATATGTTTATTATATGATCCTGTGATTATATGTAATTTGAGTTATTAATGAAGCATTCTTACTGTGAATTGTTAATTATCTTGTTGGTAACAAAGGAACAAAATCATGACAGTAGAACTTGTAATCAGAACACTTAGTACAAGGCACATCCTTAGTGGGGACTACCTGGGTAACTGTATTTAGCTATTTTGCAATGTCTTCAGAGACATTTCATGATTAAAGCATTGCGCCTAAAGGATCAGAACAGGGAAAATTATAAAGAAGCTACAGTATGATGCAACAAGAGTCGTATATCAAATTTCTTCTCCCTGTTGTTCCTGAAGTAATTCAATTGACAGTCATTTTAATTAGAATTAAAGAAGCAGTAGGTTCAGAAAGCAGGGCTTACCACTTCCCACCATTAGCATCTGACACTCTTCAGGGTGAAGTCTCCTTTCAGTTTATATAGATTTTTTCTCTCATAAGCATGAAGTGAGGGGATTAAAGATCCTCCTCTTATGTGAAAGAGTAGTGAAGGTGGTCAGTTGAAACACAGTGGATGAAAGCATTTGAGGAGGCCTTCAGGAAGGGATCTCCTTCCTCTATCAGACAATTGTCTGAATTGTCTACAATGCTTTTACTTTTTTCCTTCCACTAATAGTGAAGTTAATTCTATTTACCTCTTACTCCTTTTAGGGGTCATCACAGAGTCTCTCCAGTCTGAGTAACCTCCTCAGAAATCAGGTGACAATGTTATCTTGGCTGTGATGAAAAGCAGTGAGAAAACATTTTGGACATTTTATGACACCTTACACAAAGAAACAGAGATGGGGATTGTATCCTGCAAATGAAGTCTGGGACTTAACACTCATTTCTAGAGTTTTTAAACTGAATGAAACTGAGAAATTTATCATCAGGTGCTTTTAGTACTAATTTGTAATCTGTGAAGCATCATGCAGAACTTTACTTGATTTCTCTCAAGAAATATCCTACCACAAGGGATGAAGAAGTTCTTACTAATAGATTCCTTCATCATAAATAATTAAGTAAAACAAAAAATATTTTTTGGCATATAGTAAATTGAAATATTTTCCCATGGCTTGAGAGTGAGTGGTTCTTATAAATTAAATTATCTACCTGTCTGTCAAGTAAATGCATCAGTGTTATATGTTGTCCTTGACAACTTCTGTTTTTACATGATATTTTACACATTAACATGTGTTGTTGCTTGCTCATGGATATATTTTTCATCCATCATCTTTTGATCCCCTGATATTAGAAAAGAAATTATAAAAAGTTATAGAAGGGAAAAGGGAAAATGGGAAAGCTGGAAATGTAATCTCCACCTTCTGCTTTAGCATAAGTGTGCAGGCCATCTTTTATAATATTTATTTTTAAATTAATAAATGAAAAAGCACAGTTATCTTGGGTACAAACTCTGCTTCAGCTACCATCTCTGATCTCCTGTGCCAGGGATTTAAACAAAGATGTCACCTCTGGGCTACTTTCTATTTTTTCATAATGTGATCTTTGTTTCTCATTAGCATTACCTCTAAATTAATGGAATTGATTGATACAGCTGTAGATGAATAAACCAGAACAAATTATTAGAGATGTTTCCCCTGCCTGAGGCTTTCCCTACTTAGCTTTTATTTTCTTTTACCTTGCCTTTCATGGAGGCCCAGTTTCATCATGATAACATCAGACCTCTTCCTAGCTAAGTTTCATCTTATACTTGCAATTCCTTTTTTAATAAAATCTCTCAGATGATTTCTTGGATTGATAGGGAAACATTTAAAACTCTTGTTCATGCTCCTAACATCTTACGTCTCAGTTTTGACAATAGAGTTTCCGGCCTTGACAAGCTCATCACATCCAGGTGAATGCTGCAACAAAGCTTCTCTCTTTGAGCCTCTCTCACTCTCTCTTATATTATATTATATAAAAATGCAGTGTAGGCTGTCTTCCCTTTCTGTTGAATTGTCAGCTTCTGCCTTCCATTATACCTTCATTGGCCACTTGTTAGATGTTCAAACAAGCACTTTTGTGCTTTCTTCTGTGTTGACCCTGTACTTTAAAATTGCCATAAATGTTTAAAAGATGACCACATTAAATTCAAGTCCTGAAAACTCTCCCTTGTTGTAATGCCTGTGAAAGAAATGAGAAGAAATGTCAGGCTGTGTGTGTTCTGTGGATGCTGCATTTCTTACTTTCCTGGTTTCCTTGTGCACCTGTCCCTGCTTACATCCCAATGGTCTGTCTAGTTTGTTTTGCAGTCCCTGGGAAGTGATACATTTCATTCTCATGCTACCCAGCACAGCACAGTGCCATTCTGTGATTTCATGCCTCACAATGTGGTCAAATTAAATGCTGTTTTAATGAGTGGTGCAGTTAGGATGTGACTTCCTTCTTCACCTAGACTGGTTCAAATTTCTGGGTGGTTAAGCTTATCAGTCTCACATAAAATTGCTTTTGTGATGGCATTTGACTTCTTTACATTATCTTTTAAAATTGTTCTCCTTGTATTTGACATGCGAAGTAAGACTTAATAGGTCAGAAACAGGAAGAGATTCAGTTAAGAGAGGCCTAATCTGAAACCTATAATAGTATTCAGAAGTTAGCTGAAGTAAACATTTCTGCTACCCAAAGGCTAGATTTTGGATTTAACCTTGAAACACTTGTACTTCTCTTCCAATTTGTTTTCCTTGCTTATTTGATTTGTATGTTTGTTTTGTTTTTAGTTTTGTTTTGTTTCTCATAATCAAGAGGGGAAGCTATGTTCAGGAACATAAGGCTTCACAAATAGCTGGCAATAAAGTTTCCATCGTATAACACACAGGGGAATTTTAAGCAGAAACTCACTCTATTCCTGAATATTCTGTATGCAGAAATATTTGGGTTTTTTCAGGAATATGAAGACGGGGGGGTGGGATGAGATCTTGAACAAATAAGAAATTATTTTAATAGTATTCTAGCAAAACTATGGATGTCTAATCCCTGATATTTTTGCCAGCAAAAATTGCATTGCACTTAGGTCTTAAGCTTTATTCTCTCCAGCCTGATTTACAAATTACTGGCCTTTTCATTTTGTCAGTAGTATGCAAACTTTCTCTTAATTCTGCTGTAATTTGGAAGGACACAAAGCATGCTTGAAATTACCTACCTGGCTGCACTTTGTGTGAAGAACTCCATACTCTTGGCTGTTTTAGATTAACAGTGAATTACAGTTCACTTCAAAGCAATTAGATCTAATGAGGTGCATATGGAGACCATTGGGCCACCCTGTAACCACATTATATGGACCTGCTAGTTGCCATTTTAATCAATTGGTTTGACTTCTGAAAACAACTTACGACAAAGCACAAAGAACTTTGTGGCCCACATGGCTATTTACCTGAATGCAGGGAGAGAGGATAAAAATTGTCCTCCGATCAGGGAAAATCTATTTCTTTAGGGAATCTTTTCAAAAGAAATTATGTTTGCAAAAGTATGGTTGATGTAGAAGAGCACGTCTGGTGCAAAGAGCTTGATTTGCGCGTTGCAGTTCAAGGTGCAAGTTGAGCTCTGGGTGGGAACCCAGAGACACAAGAGGCCATGAACTGCCAATCCTTGGGTTCACAAAGGGCACAAAGACCACGGGCCCTGGCAAGTGAATAGGTGCTGGGAGACACAGCAGGAGCCAGAGACTTGGGAGGAACAGTGAGACTTGAGCACAGGTAGGCGTGAGGGGATGGATGGAAGCCCAGGGGGTCCTTTGCTGGCGGTCCTGTGTAACTTTGTTGGGGTCACTGTGCCAGGAATAAAGGGGTTTGTGAAATGAAACATCTGAAACTCTGCTAAAGGAAAGCTGCTCTGACTGTTCCTGTGTGTGCGTACGGAGTCAAGTCATTGCTGTAAAGGGGCTTTAGTCCCAGCAGTGACAATCTCATGAATGGTCATACTGGGAAGTTTCCTTGGAGTTGAAATGACTGGTCATATAATAAGTTATAATATTACTGTAAATAATTTCTTTTCTGGTATGATTTGATTTGGAGTTTCATTATTGACTGTTAGGAGCCAAAGGTCAAATTTCATAAGAAAAATTAATTTTATCAGATGATATTCTGGTCATGAAAATCAAGGAAAATTTCATATAATCTTGTTGAAAGTAGGCAAAATTTCCTACAAGACAATTTTGTTTAACGGTATTTAATAACTGGTGCTGTTTGGTGGAGAAAATATTTTCACTTAGTATGGAACACACTCTCCAAGTCCTTATCAAGTGAATCTGCCATTAACACCAAAGAAAGGGCACTGGACTGTAATTTGCAGAACTGAACCATTATGAAGTGACTGTTCATGGAGAGAGTTAAATATGGGGTTAAAGCTACTAGGAATGAGTGTTCTGTTTCCCAGAGAAACTTTGAGCACAGCAAAATGAAAAGCAGCAGGACTATTTCTATGGTTTTTTACAGAGATGTGGATCTTTTTGTTTCCATGTGACCATTGCTTTTTTTTTTTTTTTTTGTTTCATGTCTGCCTCTTGTGGTAGGTCCCAACAAGTACTGATATAGAAGGAAAGAGAAAGGAAGATTTTTCAGATGACCGTGAAGTGTGGTTAGAAAGCCTAATTGATATTTTTTTTCATGGACAAAACACCCATCCAAGGGTTTATCTTGCCTCAGTCTCCACTACCCTTTGCACTGCTGGGACTTTTTCCTTTCAGTGTCCTTGTGCAACATGTGTGCTAGAGGGCTCTATGTTCTTTGGGGCAGAGTGTGGTTTTCACCTCCAGGAGTTTACAGCACATGTCGCGGTGGAATCTTGATTACTGTGAAGGACTGCAAGCCCATTTCTCCTTTCAATTCCATTGACAAACAGTTTTATATCAGACAGGTAGGCCATGAGACCAAGGATGTTTGATTTAAATGCTTACTCGATACAAGTAGAAATGACTGGGATGTGGAAAAAGAAGAAGGGGTCCCCAAGCATGGATTAACTGAAATGCCAGGAAAAGCTGTCCTGGACATGGGCTCATGCACATAGAGAAAAGTAGGCATGAGGAGAATAGGTAGATGAAGTCTTTAGGAGATGCAAATGAGACATGTCTGTGGAGCTCTCTGTCTCATATGTCTGAAGAATTCACAGGCAATCTGTAAAGGGAGGCCCTCTCTGATCCCCTTAATGCATGAGTTTGGTTTCTATTCCACCTTCCAGAGTAAGTTTTGTGTTTGTGCTAATGAAGAATTTAAAAACTAAAGAATGGAAAACAAATAATTTTAAAAATTGAGAAAAAATGTAATTCAGTCCTTCTTAGAAGTTCAAAGGTATTTTTAGGTTATTTTAAATATGTTATATATATACACCTAGAGATAGTTGTAGTGTCTTGTCTATTCTTTATGCAGCATAATATTAATAGGCCGATAATGCTGGACAAGTGTACCTACCCAGTATTTGCATTGTTAAAACCTTGGTAATTATGGCCTCGTGACTTGGAGAATAGATATTTGCAAATAATGGCTGAAACAGTTCTCTTTAGTCATTTCCAGGAGACTGAAATGGCCCAGTTTTATAAGCTCCTTGGTATATTTGAGAATTATTGTCTTACAACTTTTGGAATATCTTCTGCACCATACCCTGTGAGAGGACATGAGTCAGATATGCAACCTAACAGGAGTCAGCTATGAATTCCTGGTTATGAGTCATGCTGAGGAACAATGTCTTGATCCTTGCTTGAAATTGCAAGCATGTAAACTTCCTTCTTCCTGCTGTGCTTAGCTTCTAAATGAGAAATGTCCTTTTATACTTTAATTAAAGGAAACATCCTAAAAAATCCTGCTTTATTGTAGTGACATGTATGTTGAAAAAGAAAGATAAGTTTTGAGGTAACTCAATAAAATAAGAAGTATTTTACAGAGGTTCCCAGATTAGACAAAGGCATTTTTTATATATCTCATATATATACAATTTTTTTAAACCTTTTTTCTGTTATGAATACATATTCATATAAATGAATTAAAACCCATCTTCCATTTCTAATATAGTTATCAGTTGATAACGGATGTAATTATCAGTGAATTGTATGACTCATTGGTAATTGATTAATACATAAAGCATGTTGGCTTGCTTGTAGACCTTTTATACTGGAACCTTCCCATCATACAGGCTGCCCACTACTGTGTATAGTTACCATAATATGAATAAATCTGGAAGTTTTCTGTACTTACTGAAGTCCATCTAATGCCAAAACTGAAAATCAAAACATCCTGAACTATATTAACTGGGTGAAAATACCGGTAGCCTATGGAATAAACATTCTCAGGATCTGTGCTAGCCACTGTGCAAGGCATTGAAAAGTGCTCCTGTAAGACACAACCTAGATTACAAATGTTTTCAATTACATCTTCCAAGGATTCTTCAACTGTACTGTGAACTAACTTACATAGATGGCTGCACTAAAATTTGTCTCCTATAATGCAGATTTTTCTATACTGTTCAAGTACATTACAACTATGGTATAAAAGGTACTTAACCTTTCTGTTATTGTCTTACCGAGAATTAAAATGCAGGTGAGTTTAGGGTAGGAATTCCTCTTGTGTAGACTGGGTTAAGATACAAACTTATAAAGGATTTATGTGTAAATAGGCATCCTGAAATACCCACTGACTTGATTTGTGTTTGAACTCCCTTCCTTTTTCTTTTCAATGGTTGGTTGATGTCAAAGGCCATCTGTTTCCTGTAGAGCAGAAACATATAGACATGGAGAGAACAGAATTTTAATCTGTTCGGTAAACTACAGTTTAAATGTTTGTTTCAAGAATCTGAATAGCTACTACAGTGGAAATTTGAGTGCAGTGATTTTCTGCTTGTTTGTGTATTTAAGGTCCCAGTGTTATGCTATATCTCACAGTAATGAAACATGGCATGGTCTCACTGTGCCAGTACTAGCACCTTCTCAGGCTTGTTGAGAATATCCAAATCTCAGATAACTTCTGAATGAAGGAAGTGGATCTGATGTGAAACATCCCTCAGGAGGAGAAAATCCTTAGCAGTAGGTAAAGAATGTTCAACTGAAGCTCCTCTTTCCATTTTGTTTACAGGTGTGCATACAGTCCTGGTGCTACACTAGCTCCTAGAAAGTTGGGCCATCTTGAGAGCCCAGATTATTAATTTGTGATTAAAAAACCAGTGCATTTAGGCATCTCATTTGGATACTTTCACTATAAGCATTAAATAAGGGTATTTTAGTATTGCTGAAGTGCATAGTAGTAGTAGCTCAAAGTTGCTGATGATCACATGTCCCTTATTGGCAGATATTATTTACTTTTTCATACTCCTTATCCAAGTCTTGAGGTTATGCTAAAATTTTAAATGTAAAATATTGTCCTCTTTGTCACTCAAAGGAATTTTACCTCTTTTGTATAAATGGTAATCTGTCACCATGATTCAACATCAATATTAAAAATTCTTACTCCTATGTGACAGAAAACTGCATAATTAAACAAAATAAATAATGAATAGAAAATTTGCCGCAATTCCTATTACTCTGGTGTTTGTTTTTTTTTTTTTTTTTTTGTTATGCTGTTTCATTGTTTGGTTTTCTATATGGCAATAATAATATCAGGAGCATTTGCAAAACAACAGCATTTTGGCTTCAAACCCAATTAGAACAAAAAGCACAATAACACATTATAATATAAATCTGACATGTAGTTTTCCTTGAGGAGATATTCAGCTTTTAGCTTTAAACAAGTCCCTTAGAAGCTTTAGGGTTCTTAGGATGCCTGGAGTCAATTTTGAACAATTTTGCAACTTACTACAGGGAAGCTTAATTCAAATTCAACAAAACACTGAAAGAGGTAGTGCTTTGGGGCACTTAACTTTCTCAAAGGACCATCAGTATGAAACCTCAGATGGGGAGAAGCAAGATGTAAATAAAATATGTCAACCTAAAGCCATGGTAAATAGCAAAAAATAGCTATCTCTTCTTAAGAAAGAAAAATTTTGTTTCAAACTATCAAGACATATAAATACCACTGTGACAGAATGACAATGCATTGTTTCACTGTGAGAGTGTGATAAAGTTATTCTGTAGTGGAAAAGGTTCAATTATTAGTTCCAAATGCAAGATTTAATTCTCTATTCTTATTTGAGATAGGTTCCACTAGCATTTGCCTTCAAATCTGCATTCCCAAAGGAAGCACATCCTGTAGTACTGCCACAGAGAACACCTAATGATATGGGTGAAAAATTATTATTTTTTGTGCTTTTAACACTGGATGTATTGATGACTCACTGCCTAAGGTGCACTGGTGTGTTTTCTGATCTGGGACTAGAATTCTAGCTTTAATGCAGAAAACAAAAAATAATGCATTGAGTGTTTTCATGATTAATTTAGGTAGAAAAAAGAAACAGAAATTGAAAATAAATTTCTGCCCTTCTAGACTCTGTTAGTAGTGCTTGGTTTTTGGCTGTCTGCTTATGATTAACAAATTATTTAATGCTGAAATTATCAGTAGAACCACCTCCATATATGTATCTAGAAAACTGAGCACCATATTTTTATTAATATTCAGCAGTCCTGCTCTTCTGTGAATGCTGCTCTTCCTATTTCTATTTCCATTCTCCCAAAGAGATGTAAATGTCACACACACTTGCATTAATAACACATTAATTGTGGTGCTCTTGGTACACAATAGAATAACATCTGATATAAGAAGCATTTTGAAAATAACACATTTATTCAGGAAGTACAAGAAAACCCCTATCCTGCCTGCAAACTACAAAAATACTTTTTTTTTTCCCCTCAGATTCTTCATGCAATGGTGCAATTGTGACACT
Organism: Cinclus cinclus; assembly: GCF_963662255.1. Taxonomy (NCBI): domain Eukaryota; kingdom Metazoa; phylum Chordata; class Aves; order Passeriformes; family Cinclidae; genus Cinclus; species Cinclus cinclus. The sequence continues at coordinate 17,443,746 of NC_085053.1, forward strand.
AAGATCTTCTGCAATATGTATCTACAAGTTTTTAGAATGGCTTAATTATTTTTACAATAATTCTATATTAGCTATAGAATTGCTTGTTATTTTTGAACTCTGTGTACTCATGGTTAATAATTACTATTATACATGCTATAATATATTTGTGTATTGACCTAGGTAAAATTCTTTTAGACACATAGCAACATTCTTTAAAATCCCTTTTCTTATTCTTGCCTCCATTGATACGCCTAGAAATTAATAAAAGAATTACAGTATGAACTGGAAAAAATTATTTTTAATTCTGTTCAGAATGTTTTCCCGTCAAGAGCCTGAAGGAGCCTGTAGTCACATACCCCCTGGATTTCATTAATGTTTTATTGAATATTGAAATTATTTCTTTCTTGTTTATTTTATTTGTTGAACTGAAAATTGTGATGGAGATATGACTGAGAAATGACAGGTAGAATAGAGGAAGAGATGATAGATATGTGATAGGTAGATTTTAGGGTAAATATATAAAATAAATTACTTATGAGGAGGGTAGTGAAACACTGGAACAGGTTGTCCAGAGGGGTGGTGGATGCCCCATCCCTGGAAACTTTCTGAATCAGGCTGCACAATGATCTGAGCAACCTGATCTGGTCAAAGGTACCCCTGCTCATTGCAGGGGTTTGGACTTGATGAACTTTAAAGGTTCCATAGGTCTCTTCCAGTTTAAACTATTTTATGATCATTTTGTAGGATTTTGCTTTCTCTTTTCTTCAAGAATGGAAATCAAACAGGCCAGTTTTGGGGGTGAGGAGCTGGGAGTGGAAGAAACCTTTGTGTTGCTCAAATATACAGTTTAACTAACTTCTTATTTCACTGTATAGCAGGCCTGTAGCATTGCTAACAATGCAAGAACAAGAATCTTTTTGAAAAAATATAGGGAACTCTATCTGACCCTTGAAAATATGCACTATCAGAGGTTTATGTTTTGAATTTTGTTAAGAAAATTGTTGAGGTTTTCATATGTGAACAATGCACTGGAGTTATTTTCCCTTTGACAATTATTATAACTCACAATCTCTTCAAAATAATTTTTTTACTACTAAAAAAGATATTTAAGTTTACATATCCTGTATCTGATCTGAAAAGAAAGTTATTTATATTGACTAAGAGATTTATATATTTCTGAATGGAATAGAGGGGATATTTAGAAACAGTTAATATTGACAACTTTCTCTGCTGGTGTGTAGCAGACACGTACATAAACAAAACCAGTCCTAAGTACAGCAGAAGATATTGCTCCTGGCAAACGTTAACAGGGAAAAAGATAAGACTTGTAGTATCACATCACTGTAGCATGGTACTGTGAGGTCAAAACATTTGTCCCTTGTTGCTTTCCCTATTTTCTTCAGTTTGACATGCTGCACTAGAAAGATACAGACCTGCAGTCACAATCCTAGTAAATCAAGTTGTTGATTTCAAACATTTCCAGCCCCTTCAGGGTAAAAGCACTATACTTGCAGCCTCACCAGTGAGCCAGATGAGTCCTTGGTACATTGTATAGTCACTTTATTACCTCTGTCTAATGCTGGCTGAATAATGTCTAGAGTAAAAAAGATGGTTATGCATATTGCCTTCACTTGTTTCCTTCCCTGAGGCAGCGTGGTACAGGGAATAGGGATGTGTACTGACAATTATCACTGTACTGATTTGCTTTGTATCATTTGCCTTCAAAATGCTTCTGTAAACACCTGAAAATGGTAATCTTTCCACCATTCTCAGGATTCATTGTTAAATAATTCCCCTAAAAAAGACTATGAATATAAAAAATATTTTTTTTGTCAGAGCTGCAGTTTAATACTAATACTTCTTTCAATGTTAATCCTTGCCAGTTTGCACACTTTCATCTTCTCTTGCCTGCTTTCTCAGGAATGATCTTGTCTTTCTTTCTTGTAGAGTAATGATATCTCTGTCACTTTCCTTTCTTTGGGCCAGAGGTCAGTATTTGGGAGGTTTCTCTACCTTCTTGTCCTTTGATATTGTATAATCTCAGCTATCGAATTGCCTTTCATTCCAATTATAACATGACTGTAACTGCTCTAGAAACACACTGATATGTCCTTATCTTGATTAATAATGTGCAGCAACATCTCTTAGAATGAGAAAAAATATTGCTCTAATATGGAAAAAAATAAATTGACCCACATAATACATGACTAGTATAAAATAGGTTAAATACAACCTCAATATCTCACTTAGGAAATAGTAAAAATTTAAAAAATCAATGTGTAGGATTAACTTTCCATACACGTCTGGCTCATACTTACTAAGGCACTAAGCTTCAGTTTTTAGTCTGAACTTTATTCACTTTAAGCTAAATGTAAAGTTACTCTAAACCAATATAATAGAAAATCTAATTTATTATGTAAGAATCTTTAAAAAATTAAAAAAAATTCTGAAACAAAACTCAGAAGCCTCCTCAGAAGCTTGCTGGATAGCACAAATGATTTGTAAAAGATGATATAACAGAGATGTCTTTGTACTATGTAATGGGAAAAGCAGGTGCTAGGAAGAATGGCGTAGATGAACTGAAGTCAGTTGTAAGGTACCCAGTCCCTTCCAGAAGGTGTTAACTAGCTGCTTGTAGCACCTTTCCCCCCTTTTTTCTCCTCCTACCATTTTGCATATCCCAATCATTCATTATGTTTGATAATGGAGTTGTTAGGATCTATTCAGAGAGACAATTTTATGAAAGCAAGTACAAATGTACACTTTTCAAAGCCAAAGAGAAAACAGTTTTCCTGAAACAAATCAACACTGCATCCCACTGTAAAAAGTGGGGCAGGGTGAGGCGAGTGGGCTCTATTATTTTGTTTTATTAAAAAGGGAAGTCATGCCATTTATAAAAGTTTTGATGAAGTCTAAATCAGAACACCAAACGCTTACACATCCCTTGCTTTTGTAAGTTCTTGATAAACAGTGATAACTTAGTTTAAGGGAAAAGTTCAGGTTTTCTTAATTTATTTTATTTTTTTATTTTATTATGAATGTTTGTACTCTGTAGATATTTCTATCCCAGGTACAGTATTCCCCTGGTGGACTTCTTGTATAAGTCAGTGTACCTTAATCAAATAGAGAAGGGAATAATAAAAAGATCAAAGTTGAAATGTTGGATACATACAAATATATAACCACATTTAATCTTTTGGGACCAGCCTGTATGGGTAGTATAGAAAAATAAATATTTTTTGTTTGGTTGTGGTTTTTTTCTGTGAAATATCAAAGGTTGTGTACAGACAAATGGTATACCTTAAAAGAAAAATAGCAACTCTGCAGTTGCATGTGGTTTGAAAGTAACCTAGAATGTGGAACACTTAATATGTCAAGACATTCTGACATGTCTCATCAAAAGTCTAGTATAAGCTTTACTAGTTTGGCTCATTAAATCGAAAATGGGCTTGGAAAAGGTCATGGGGAATTAGAGGTTACAGAATAAATAATCAAACCAATTAGCTATAGCTTGAATCTTGTGAGCTGCCTAAAAGGGAAAGCAGACCTGACCTTGTCAAAGAGAGAAGGATATTAAAATTGCATACCAAGAAGTAATCCAGAAAATACAAATATGTACAATATTGCTGAGGTTTGGTTTTCGTTGCTGTCATTTTGTTTGTTTTTTTTTTTGTTTGTTTGTTTTTAAAGTACTAAACTTTTCCCACCTGACATAATGATATTCCTGTACTAAGCTCCCTATCTATTTTAGAGTTTTCTGATTCACAGTGAAGGTTGCTTATTTATATTGTGATGTTAGGTACATTAAAGACTCATGATCTGATCCTTCTCACATGCTATATTGTAAATTATAAATAACTCCATGGAACTTAATTATGTCACTGTAAGAGTGATATAAGAGGGGAAAACAGTACATTAATGTCCATGTTAATTTTGATTGAAATAATCCATTCTGTGAAATCTGAAAATGTTACCAAGTGCTCAAATGATTTTTCTCTTCATGTATGATGACAGAACATTCTTCTCAGTTCTTGTATCAGTTAGCCACTTTGCTGAATTTTATCTCACGTTAAATAGCAGTACAAAATTGCCTTGAAGAAAGCTGAAGCCATCCATCCATCAATTCTTTTGTTTTCTTTCGTACTGAGCTAAAAGAGTCTCTATTATTTCATAAAAAGAGCTATTATTTTTTGAATTTCATTTTGTTGATTTGCAAGCATATATCAGATAATTGTCTGGTCGTGATATGAAGGAGAATCAGACTAACATAAAAATATGGGTTGTATTACTTTTTAAATTTATTAAAGGATTGTCAGAGGGACATTTGGTTCAGATAAGTCCTCTGATAATACTGGAGCTCACAGGTTTGACCACTTGGCTGTCCCTGCCTTCTCTGCTCCTCACATTGGCCAGTATTTTCAGAACTGTTTTACATCTTCATCACTAACTTTTAAAAAAATATTTTCCAGTGACTACAATTAACATGTTTGTATGAGGGCATGCTTTGAATGATGACTTACATTTACTTCTTAGAGTTTACTTTAGTCTGAGAAAGATGGATACCAAAAATTGAAACTGCTCTCTCATCTGAGATTATTATGCTCCACTGCCCCAGATAAAGGCTGTGTAATTCATACCAGCTCAGGATTTTGGCTCCATTGCCCTGAAGTTGTTAGGAAACTAGAATGTAGAGTGTGAAAGAGTTTGCTGCTGAGAAAGGGATTCTTCTGCTGGACTAGAAGGCAGAGAAAGCTTAAGGCTGGATGCCTTCCTAAACAACTGAGAACTGGCATGTTTCACTTAAATGGAAATCACAGATAAGTTGTTTGGGAAATGTAATACCTTTATCAGCACAAAAGGGCATAAATAGCAGGAACTGGCAGTGGAAGGGAAATGCTGCACTGCACATGTACAGCACTTGTTTGGAATCAGACTCTATTGAACATAACTGCTCAGAAAACTGGAAAGAAAACTGAATAATGGCATTCAAAGACAAAGGCTTTACCATATAGCAACATTTGTGTTAAGTGCTTTCAAAGTGCTAAACTGTCGTTTTGGATGTCATATGAGAGAGTACTTGAGTTGAAAGTGAGAAAAGGTCACTTATTTGGGGATAGAAATTACTTCAAAAAATAGAATTTTCAGAATCAGCAACCTACTAAAGTTGTAACATAACTGTGTGGTATGTTGAGCAGTCCTGAAAAAAAACAGAACCCTGGAATATGTTTCATAGCAATGTTAAATTTATAAACTTCCTACAGCCTACTAAAATAACATTTCAGGATCTATTCAGCTTGTGGTCTTACCATGCTACACATATTAGAGATAAAAGAAAACTAAATTCTGTGTTTTTGAGGCATATGCACAGAATGACTGAATGATATTAAACCGAACCTGCAGCGACATCCTTTGTTGAACTCTGTTTTAAAATGAAGGTAAAGAGATGGTTTCAAACAATGTTATTATGGTCTATATTAGTTTCTGAAAATAAACTGTATGTTCTATATAATTTTCATCACACCTTATTCCAGGTATGGAATATTTGGTTTGATTTCTAATAATTCAATAATTTGAGTTTTCTTTTCTTTGGCTAAGTGTGAAAGAAAAGGTGTGGCAAAGTGATAAATTTATATCAGATAATAAAGGCTCCTGTTTATTTGAAATTAATTTTTTTTTCAGAAAAACACTTCAATTGTCTAATTGTCATCATTTGACTTTAATTTGATTTTTTTAAAATAAAAGATTCATCCTCTTGACATATTACTATAATATCTTTCTCTGGCAGTTACGTGTTTCCATGTCCTTTTTTGGTTTTGTATGTGTATTTATATTAAAATATGGAAGAGTAGTATATTCTCCACAATTAACAGGTTAGCAATGCATATAAACTAATTCCTATAAGCCAAAGTACTAAGCTACAAACAAAATGTAGTTTCAAATACCCTTCACCCACTGTCAGAATACATTCTACGTCTAGATGGAAATCAATGGTATTTGTGTCCTCATGATGACCTTTCCCTGTGGATTACATGCACTACATGGCCTCTATATTATATGTTTTACTGCCTTCTAAAACTTATACCAAATTCTTAGCTTTTGTCCTCTGAGTTGTTTTGGATTCAGGATTTAGGAACATTCTTCATGTTTAATTCTTTTTCTCACTAAAGTTCTGGTCTTACACAGTTCTGAATTTTAAGCAAAAGTCACTGAATCTGGAGTCAAAACAAAATAATGAACAAAATATTACCAAAGATTTAATCTTGAAATGAAGCAGAGAGAAATTTGCTGATTAATAGATTTTCATTTTTTATCCATTTTTGACCAAAGTGTAGGCAGGAGTCAAATGTTCTGTAGAAGGCTTAGGAATGATAATGTGGTAATGCAGCAGCTATGCCCACTACCAGACTTTGTTCATGGGTAGTATTTATTTAGACAGTTAAATAAATAATGCTTTTAAATCACTATTCTCACTGGGGAAAACACTGAGGAGACTCTAGGCTATGCTTAGGTTCATGTCTACAAACAGCTAGAGACAACACCAGGCTAAATGTCTTGCCTCAGGTCAGATGTGGTTTATTAATCCAATCTGAGTGGAACCCAAGGTACTTGACTTGCAGTATCTCCTCTGAATGCAGTGCTTTATTTTTAAAAATGAATAACATAATCTGTTAAAAACCACCAAAAAAACGTCATGAAATATTTATCATGAACCAGCTTCAGATGTGGTACTTCAGATAAAGCTCAGGCTAATTTTGCTATAATATTTGCTAAAAGCCCTTTTGATAGGAGAGCTGTCATCTGTCAGTCTAAGGGAAATGTTGGGATCTCATTGGAGCTATATAGGAAGTGTTGGCTTCCTCTTAAGGTTTCTGTATTTGTCCTTTGTTATCAGCTGTGCAGATAATGAGGTTTCTGGATTTCCCCATTTTTAGGATAACTGGAGAAATCACATTTCCTATTATTGCTATTGGTCTAAAGATAAACTCATATCACATAAACTCATGATGTAATAGGTCATAAATTTTTATTTTAAAAACTGGTAAAACAAAATTCAAAGAGGAAGAGATTTTTCTGCATTGTTGTCCTCTACCCCCTCCACCCTAAAAGAATATGGAGCAGAATCTTTTGTTCTGTATAAAATGTCAGTGCTGCTGTAAAATGCGAGGCTCTGGTGATTACAGTCATAATAGAAAATGAAATTTTCAAGTAAAAAAGGCCTGGAAATTCTTAGACTATCAAACTATATTACTTTAAAGTAAAATGGAGTAGAAGGAAACCTCAAGACTTGAAGCACTGTATATTAATATTTTCTTTTTCAGTGATTAAATTCTATCCAGTGCAGTGAAATTCTCAAAACTGGGGGGAAGAGTTGTCAAGGAATCTCAGCCTTTTTACACTCATGGATTGCATGACAATGTGTAAGTTGTCTATCTTCCTTAATAGTGCTTGTCAGTCCACTGAATTTGACATTTTAATCATGTTCATGTTGTGGATTTATGCAATTTATTCTTACAGTAGTGGTCTGAACACTCCCCAAGAGTTTTGTGGATAATTGACAGTGTTGTGAGCTTTTTTGTTTTTTTAAATGCATGTCCAAAGATGTTTGATGAAGATTATAAAATATTAAACGTGAAGTAAAACCTCAGTTTGGTAATTAACTAACTAACAGTACCTAGCATTGTTTTAACAGAAGTAATCTGTGAAAGCGATTTTTTTAAAGTAACATTCCACCTTACCAACAATTCTGTAAAGTGCTGGCCATATTATATTGTTTTTAGGTAGAACCTAGTCACTTTTTGAATCACCATGAAGTCCTTTCCAATAGCCTGTAGAATCACTGAACTCTTCCTAGGCCTTTGATATTGAAATTTTAAAATAGAACTAAAATATGAAACAGTTACATAATTTTGTGAGCTCTGGAAAACCCAGCAAAATCAAAACCAAAACAAGCAAACTTGCTTGGCATATTGTTCAATGAGCCAAGGGGGTACTGGCATGCTCAAGTGGGTGACAGGAATGTGGAGTTACACATATGTCACAGGATATTTGTGATACTTGTAAAATGCCATTAGGTGCCATCTTCCTTCTGAATGTCTAGGTGAGGAGGCAAAGAAAGGTTAAAACCCTATGTTGAGATAAGAGGCATCCAAGCTTTTTGTTCATTTATCAGAATTATGTATTGGGACAAAAGATTTTGCCCCTAACATGGAAATTATAACTATAGCCAGTGAGCAAGAAGTCAGGTTTCAATAAAGGTAAAATAGTGTTCACAATGTAGCTGCGATGCAATTTAGTGTGCTTGGGCTTGATAGCTACAAAGATGATTTAAAGATAGATAAAGAGAAAATAAAGTTAATAAAGTGGGTGCTAAATCTCCAGACCTGACAAAACATTAGACATTTATTTGGAATAGAATAGTCTTGTTGCAGTAAATACAGTAAACTAGCATGTTTAACTTCACAGAGATCAGTGTTGCAGGGAGGAGTTTGGTGAGAAGTGCTGGTCAAGTTGCAAATGTACATTGAAATGCAAACTAAGTATTTACATCCTTTGTGAGAAATGTTTATTTTTTTATCTCTAACCTTTAAGTAACTTTATGTAATTAGAAAATAATTATCTGATAACTATATTTTCTGCTGAAACTTGTATTAGGATATCAAAATTCAAGGGAGGAAAGGCAAACTTGGAGGAGGCATGTTGCAAAAATTGAATTTTCCTGGAGGTGGGAAGCTGTTAAGCTCTTACTTACTTTTACACGGATGCAACTTCATCCTTAGAAAAGTAAATCCATTTTTAAATTGAATAACTGATTGGTATATTAAACCAATTCACACTTTTGGGGATTGCATAATTACAACTTGTTGTATATGACACACTGCACTGGAATAATTTTATAAAAGGTCGAAGCCAGTTAAAAACAAAGTTTGAACTTACTTTTTGTATTAGACTGATTACTTAGAATTTAATTAAATATCCAGCCCTGGAAGAAAGAAAGAGGATGAAATATTGTTAAACTCTACCCAATAATAGATTGGGACAAATGGAATTTCTAAATCTCATGACTTGTTCTTTATTGATCAGAAGCTTATCAAAGCATTTGAATTAATAATAGTACAGTTAAAGCCATTCACAAATGATGCTTGGACATAAGTGCAAGTAGGCTTTATTGATTTCTAGTGTCAGCTGGGCTTCAGAGAGATTTACCATATGTTGAACATATGAAAATAGCAGGAACAAAAAAAAAATAAAATAATAAAAAAATCTCTCCTACTCTATCAGCTAATAAAGTTTTAAATGTTTGTAAAGAATTGAGTGGGCACAGTGCAGCACATCCATGTGTATTTCATAATATCCCATCAGTTAAATGAACTGCAGAAATCAATGGTTAAAATCTATTAAATACATTTTTGCTACAGAATTTATTTAAAACACACTTTTACTATTTTATCAATATTTTCCATAGAAAAATAAATGAAAATTAATTTTCTATCTATGCCTCCTCTATGTAACATACCTGCCATGGACACATAACATTACAGTGGGAAAATAATCATAACCAGATTTGGTATGCCTTCATCTTCCAAAATTATTTTCAAAGCATTTTATGTGGCTCTTAAAAGTCTTCTGAATTGCATCATGTCAGTTTCTGGTCATAGGCCAAAGAACCTTCAGTTCAGTTTCTTACACGACAAGGTAATATGGCAAAAATGTAGCTCTGAGAAACCAGAGAAATAATGCAGTGTAGATATACAGTGTGGAAAGTAAGACTTGATGTTGTTATAAGGACCTTGAGTCATTTAGGAGAGTGTTACAGGAATAAAAAATTGTTTATTTAAGACCTAGTCATTTGAAACTTGATGAATATGGGGCTCATTTCATTTTTTACAGCTTTAGGGGTAGCTGTCTCCTGTAGTACTGCTCATGTTAACTCATACTCCACTGCCAGTAGGTGAAATGGCTTTTATCCTTTGGATTTTCCTCAGATGTGGAAGCTCCCAGTATTCAGACCTTTTGCCTACTGTATTTGTATTGATCAGAATGACTCCACTAGTCAATTCAGGATAAGTTTTGAGAATTTCTAAAACTTTTTTTTTAAATAATTGAGAATTTTCTGAATTGCAAAGCTGTTTAATCCTGATAGAAGTTATACAACCTAATATAAGGAAGAAGGTAACCTAGAAAATACATTTCCTAAAACCTACCTCTTCCCTTCTAGTGCTATCTTTAAAGCTCTTATCCATGTTTGCACACTGGAAATTATCCATGCATGCAACCTTGTATACATACAGACTGTTACTTTTATAGAGAATGATTTCTGAATATTTGAGGTGACCTGTCTTCATTTGTTTCTAATAGGTTATATGGCTTTGTAGAGGAGCAAGTGAACTGGACTTCTCAGCATGAAGATTGCTTATTCACCTCTTACCTCCTCCACCAAAATTTGTTTTATATTAAGCTTCTTCCCTTTCCCTTTCCCTTTCCCTTTCCCTCTCCCTCTCCCTCTCCCTTTCCCTTTCCCTTTCCCTCTCCCTCTTCCTCTCCCTCTCCCTCTCCCTTTCCCTTTCCCTTTCCCTCTCCCTCTCCCTCTCCCTCTCCCTCTCCCTCTCCCTCTCCCTCTCCCTCTCCCTCTCCCTCTCCCTCTCCCTCTCCCTCTCCCTCTCCCTCTCCCTCTCCCTCTCCCTTTCCCTTTCCCTTTCCCTTTCCCTTTCCCTCTCTTTTTTCCCTTTCCCTTTCTCTTTTTTTTTTTCTCTTTTCTCTTTTCTCTTTTTTCTCTTCTATTTTCATGAAGAGTATGCAATTAATCTAGAAATTTATTTGGTAACTGCCTTGTATCATATCATTCCTGATTTGCTAACTGCTGTGGATTAGCCTTGGCTAGAAGCAAAATGCCCACCCTATTACTCACTCACTCCCTTCTTCCATGGAAGTAGGATAAAATAGAAGGAAAGTGTGAAGAATTGTGGATCAGGATGATGACAGCTTAATAGCAAAAGCTGTGCATATAGGCAAAGGAAGAAGGGCAATGCATTTACTGGCAGATATTTAGCCATTTTCTGGAAAGCAGGGACTAAACATATGTAATGGTTGCTTGGGAAAACCAATGCTGCAACCACAAACATTCCTCCTTTCCCTGACCTTTTACTGCTGAGCACAATATCATATGGTGTAGGATATCTCTTTGGTCAGTTTGGGTCAGCTCTCCTAGTCTCTCCCTCCAATCTCTTACCTGCCCCCAACTTACAGCTGGGAGGGGGAGGAAAAGGGAAAGCACTGAAATGGGTTTACATCAGGGCACTGTCAGCAGTGCTGTAGCCACAAATCCAAAGCACAGCATCACAGCACTGCTGACAATCCAACTCCCTCCCTGACAGAACCAGTGTGCTGATTTTGACCAATATTTTCAAAGATGGAAACAGTTGTGCATTGTAAAGTGCTTCTAGTGATGAACCCTTTTAAGGCAGCTGCTGTTGGATTAGGCTGTTGACTTGAGAGAGAAAGCCTGAAAGGGGGAAATATTGATTGTGCTTATCAGTAGAGGTTATGTATTTTCTGTTTTCTCCTTGTTGATAAGATTTCTGTGTCATATGGCCAATTAAAATGATATATTTTAGAATATAATTAATTTAGTAAATACTATATTTAGTTGCTAGCAAACATGATGGTCTTGAGAAAGTAAAAAGAAATGAGACAGGCTAGGTTTTATACATCAGCTTTTCCCATTCATTCTGCAAGTGCTAGAGGAATTTGTAGTTTGAAATTTGCATTTGTTGTGCCATTGTTAATTTGATTGAAATATGTAATATTTGAAGTACAGGTAATAATTTCTATTTTTTACAACGCAACTGTTTGAGAGGTGAATAACCTCTCAAAAAAGGCATCCTCAGATTACTCCATACTTCAAAATAGTCTGTATAATTCATGCAAATCTGAGAGAGTGTTTGCATGAATTGATCCAAAGACTACACCTAAGAGACCTCCCAGCAGGATTTGCCAGAGAATACCTCTGCTTCAGCTAAGAAAGTTGTAGACCTGTAACTATATGACCAATATTTGAAATGGAGATCTTAAGGAATTCAGATATTCCTGCTGTGGTGAGTTAGTGGTTCAAACAACTCATCCAAGTAGTTCAGCAGGTGTCCCATTAAGTCAATGAGAAGCCAGTCTACTCCACCCATCTGGGTGGTCCTTCTTGTTCTGCATTTTATGGGCATCCCCTTCTTTTCAGGAACTACTGCTCTAGTCTCATTAGGCTGATATTTTTCAGAAATAGTCATATGACATATTTCCAATTTTAGAATACCCAGGCAAGTAAAGGGTGCTTGACAAGTGTTACTAAATTGTCGGTGTATTTTTGTTATTTCTTTTAATGGAATGGACTCCTGCACATATAGAAATCTAAATTTCTAGATTCTACACAAAATAATGAATTTGCCCCAAAAGGCAATAATAAGACCTTTCAAAGAATTGAATCAATTTGTGGACAAAAATAAATAATAAAAAAATCAACATAAACAGAATACCCATCAAAACAACAAAAAAATTCCCAAACTAATCCTTGTAAGAGAACCATATCACCAAAATTGAAAAATGTAATTGCCTGAAAATTTCAAAATTTCATTATATTAGAGATTACAGTTTTCAGTGGAAATCAGTTAACTTGAAACATACTGTGGTTGTCATCTTAAACCAAAACAATCTCATAGTAAATTCCAAGCAGACTGTAGAAAAACATATGGTTTAGTAAATACAATAAACCTTCATTGCTGAAATCATACACATAAACCAGATCTCCATCTGAACTAGTAACAGAAATTATAAAAGAAGCCCTTGAATAGGCATTCCCCCTTTTAATGAAACACGTTTCAGTTGAAAACTGTAAGATTAAAGAACCACAACAAAAGTTTCCAAAAGTAATATCATTTATAACTACAACCAGTTTCCAGATGCAAAAATGTTCAGCTGTTCCTACTATGAGCTCACAATTCCAACCATGTCTTTCCCTGATCTACAGAACTCCTTTAGTCTGACTTTTGTGTATAGAACTGCCTCAGTGTTACAAGTCCAGTAACCTTTGTTGGGACTGGTCATATGCAGAGGAAGTTAATATATAACAATTTACAGCATCAAGACTGTACCTTTCTTCTCAAATTTATGTCTGTTCTAATATTTTATATTTGATTTGCATTAAAGTTAACAAAATAAGGTAAAAAACAGCATTATAAACCTTTTAGTTTTGTGATATCAAATAAAACATTTGACATGCATTTCAAATTCTACTAGGAAAATCAAGGAAGCAAAAAGAATCAAAAACCCCTAGCTGAAGAGAGACCTTCATACCATTTGACTTGAAGCAAAATGACCATGACTGTAACAGAAGTGTCATAATTATTCTTAATATTCAGAAACAAGGAATAAAGAACGTATCATTGTGTAAGGGTAAGTTAACTGGTCCTTTCTGGACAAACAGGAGGAATAGCCCTGTCGAACATTCTGTTCTCTCACAGTTTGAACTTTGGAATATTTGGTCACCCACTACGCTCTAATCAACTTAAAAACAACAGATATGATTGTATATGGTAGTAAGACCTTGTGCTCCTTGAATTAGGAACGTAAAGGAAAGGCATATGGGAGAAGGGAGTGAGAAGAAACCAGGAAAAGGAAAGAAAGCTCTCAGTAACAGTTACAGCACACTAAAGTTTGGCAAAGCATGACCAAGATGTGGTCAAATTTCTAAGAAAAGTACAGACATCTGAAATAGTCAGAGAAAAATTATGATACATCAACTTTTGGCACTGGATTGAAAGATCCAAATAGTCTGTTTAATCTTCTGTTCTGCTGTCATGGTATGTCACAGAAATAGTGCCATTTTTCAAGACCAGCCATGACTGAAGAAAATGTGGAGTTTGTTAGAGTCTGTTACTTCATATTGCCAAAATTATATGGTAAAACATACCAAAACAGGATCTAATTAAGGCTGAAGAAGGATTATTTAACTTTAAATTATCAGTCTTTGTGACTTAATGTCAGAGAGCACTACTTAGAATGTGTGTGTGTGTGCCTGTATGTGTAGGAATATCTATACTTGCCTCAGTATTTCACGGTTGCTTGTGTTTGCTCTGGTAAAAATGGCTATCTGACAACAAAGTAGTCGTTTTCCACCTACTCCATTTCCACAAGGCATTATCCACTACCTTACTGCTGGTCTCCACATTGTTGCTACCTCTACTAGGAATTCTTGCCAACCTCCCAAAATAAAGAATAGCATTCCTATAGTAATGTCAACTCAATTTGACAAATCTTCATATCAGCCTCAACTGTGATTGGCAAAAGGCCAAACGTTTGTCAGATGGGTTTTGGCAGTGGATTGAAAATGAAATCTATTTGTTACTTTTTTTCCTTTTGATATAAATCATATATTTTTACCTACTTGGTGACACAGATTTAAACTAAGTCACATTTTATAGGACTGAAGAATTCCATGAAATAGATCTTAAAAATATTTTGGCAACCATAAAGAAAACTGAAAATCAGGCTGAATTGACAATATCAAGTTGAGTTTAATTCTTAGTGTCTCCTTCTCACTTGGTTGACAGGTTGGTATGCAATCCTTTTTTTTTTTTTTTTTTGATTTTAGACACTCCCAAATGATACTGCAGATTTGTAAAAGACACCCGGGGGTTGATTTTGTTTTGTTAAATTTATTTATTTATTTATTTATTTATTTATTTATTTTAGATAATTAAATAATGAAAATAATGAAAAACACTTGCTTACATTCTAGGATGCACATTATTAATTTGCTGTAAACTTCTTCATGATTGAAAGAGGAAATATGCAGCCCAGTCATAGGGTATTGTTCACTTTTTCCAACAATTCCATGTTTCAGGTGAAGGAGGAAATGTTTTATAAAGTTTCACAAATACGTAATTTTACTCATTGCCAACAGGGAAGGAAAAAGTGTTTGACTGTCAGAAATGTTATCTCCACCAAAGAAAATAGCCAGCTGATAACTGCCTAAAAATTGGTCACTTAAAATTGAATGGCCAATAAACAGTTATGGTGGAATATGTTTCATTTTAGAACAATATGGAAGCACACAGGAACACTGTCAGTTGAGAGATTTATTTACTATTGTAGTAGAGATAACTGGAAATTAAATCTGTCACCGAAGTTGCTAAGCTATACTATACAAAAGCTGTTCTCACCTAATAAATTGTACAAGATAGAGCTAGAATGAAGTCTGAATCTCAAAAGGGTCATTTCCTCTAACAAAATGGCATGATACTTGTTTTATAGCTGGTTGGCCCATATTCACTCAGAGTGTGAAGTCCAAGAGCTACCAGTAAGTATTAAAAACCATCATTACTTCCTGTATGGTCTATTCAAGTCCCCACTCCCAGCAATGAAGAAAAGAATACAATTTAGGCTGGGGGCTCTGAGCTCTCAACCATTCAAGTATGATGAAAACAACTAGAGGTATTAATTTCTATTTTTGCTAAAATTTGGGTCATTACAAATGAAGACACAACAGTAGTATGATTGATATTAACTAATTTTTTACAATTGTTTTTCTAAGATTGGAGAATTTCAATTTCTTTATGAAATTAGTGTAAATGACAATAGAAAATTGCTTTCCAATATTAGGAATTTTGAAATGCAGTTTATCTCCAAGCTTTTCTAGTTTCTTTTGAAAGTTTTTTCAGGTCAACTCTATTACTGAAAAGTGTTTTAGCTGTAATAAAAAACATTTTCTGAGGGAGATATATTTATTTATATGTAACCTCTCCATGTTCACATTTTTCTTCATTCACAATGATTGATTCAGCAGCAGGGGACAGAAGAAATGTATTTTCAAAATTTTTCCTTTCCTTGCTTTGTTCAAAGGTCTTTTGATATCAGTTGGGAAACACTTCCAAGTTAATTTTGGATCACATTTGTAATGTTTCCTCATCACCTTTAAGAAAGGTGTTTGAAGCTGATGAAAATGTACCAGAAAGTTCATGAGAATTCTTTGTGATATAATTTCTAGATTTTTTTTTAAAAATATGCTTTGGATTTAGATGTTCATGTGCATTGCCAGATTGGGTAGCTGGATAACACTTTGGATACTGTGTCTGGGTGTTTGAAGTCTGTAGGGAAGAAAGTGCAGATTCTGTTACTTAAGGTATGTGATACTTCAAAATTTTGCTTTAGCTTGAAGTACTAAAACAATAGCTTGAATCTGAGTTTCCCTTCCTCATATTAGTGATGCCTGAAGAGGTTTGCATATTCTTCGCCTAAAGTTTTGAAGTGGAGAGAGTTCAGTGGAAACACAGTACATGAACTTGCTTCTAAATTCAGTCTTAAAACTATAAACATTTAATATAGAGAACTGTGGCTCCTTAGACCTGTCATTTAAAAAGTACTTTTATTTCTGCACTGCTTCTAGGTGGCTCTGGAGAGGGAGCCTCTTCAAGAACCATCAAAGAGGAAGCAGCCAAGCAAGCAAATTTTGAAATAACAGGTCTGTCCAGAATATTTAGGTCTAATGAAACCTGTAGGTTGAGATACTGTGCTTCATACAGTCTCCTCCAATAATATCAGCTTTCAGTTAATGTATGTGCCTCTCAGGGGAGGTCATGATGGGAGCACAAGCTGGATTTGGCCATAGAGTGCAAATAAGCATTTTTAAAGGCAGTATTAAATAGTACCTTTACCTTACTTCCTTTTAGATGGAAATTTTCAGAGTTAAGAAAAAAATTAAAAGACAGGAATAGAGGTGGATTGTCAATTCTGATTTTACTGACTTCCATAGCTCTAAGCTTTACTATACCACAAACAGTATTTTACATGCTGAAAGTACATCCCTGTGGCCAGTGGATATTTATTCACAACACAGAATGTGTCTAGGTTCACCACACTTGGCAGTCTTTAGTCATAAAAGGCCAAGAACTGCAATAGCAGAAGGGATGCAGGTCACTTGCTCACTGGCAAAGTTTTGTGGGGAAGTTTGTGCACTGCCTGTCTATGTTGTACCATCTTCTCATGTTGTCAAATCTTTATTTTCATGAATACAAATATATATATATATATATATATATATATAGTGTGTGAATGTCTGTATTATATTTGATGGACATTTTCTTGTAGAGTGCCGGATACTGAAATTCTTATATAGTCCCAGTGAGGGAATAATTTACAAAGCAAGGTGCCAGTTATTACAGCTATTTTTCATGGCATTTCAAGGGGGTTTCTTTTTCTGATGTAGTTCAAACTGCACATGTAGTCTTTTGCATGTATAACTGGAGCTCTGGAATATACTAGAATTAGATACAATTCAATACATAAGCAGAATGTAGGTTTCTACTTTATAGATATGTGATGTACCTGAAAAAATAGTTTCCTCTTACTATTTAAAAAAGAATACTTTAAAAAGAACTTCACTAAAAGAATAAATCTAAAATTACCTCACTTGTGAAGGTAGGGGCAGATTGTCTGTAAAATGAATAATATTGCTAAGCAAATACTGGACTCTTAAGGTGAACAACCAGATACCTGTGGCATCACCTGTAATATCTATAGCCTGATGCTATAATAGCTCTTTTTACCAAATCTCCAAACACAAGTAGGTAATGCAACACAAGAAACTGATTGGTCCCTGCTGTTATTATTGAAATTATGCTATGCCTTTCTGAAGACAGTATTGGAGGGTTTTTGTGTTTATCAGTAAGAGACATTTACACTGACACTGATTGACAATGTCCTATTGAGCTTCCCTGAAAAGTTCATTGTGACATTTATTCACACCTAATTAGCACCTCTTGGGTTTAATATATCATTTTATCAAGCTAATGCAACCTTAGTATAAAAAGATGTAAATTCAATATGGTAACAACACATACCTGGATATTTTAATTAATCTGCCTAAACTGAACAGGCCATTCCAAATTTATAATGATCAAGATTTAAACTCCCTATGGAATTCCCAGAATGTTAATTGGCTATTTTACTAGTTAGTGCTCTCCTTGTTGTTCAAGTAGCTCCTAGAAGCCTTGTTGAGCCTGATGGCAGGTAATGTAAGAGGAAAATCTGTATTTTAATACACTTATGAAGTAAATAATACACCAGATTTACATATAAATAATATACTGAGTAATATTTAACATACCTTAGGTAAATTGAAGCAAGAGCTTGTGATGTATTTTGTCAATTGCTTCTTTATTTAAGGTTCTTTTCTTTACACTGGAACTTTTTATGTAGGTGAAAACGCTACCAAGAACATTGCTAACCGTTGGACTACAGAAATGCAACATTTTCAAAACTATTGAAGGCATACTTCACAAGGACAAGTCCAAACAGATTTTGGACTTAAACTCTTGTATCTTTACACCTTGCAAAAAGTACTCTTTGAAAAAGAGATTCTTCTCACTGTCCTGTCCATTCTTGCCCATCTCTTTTCACTTGTGTACCTTGATTTTAACCATATTATATCAATTTATTAAAGAACTATGTAGATACTACCTTTTCTTCTTCACAATTTGTGGTTTGTTTTCTCTATTTCTTACCTGTTTTAAAATAACTGAAAACTTTGAGTGCCACAAGGAAGTTTAAATGTTCCCCTTATAAATCTTGTCTACTTTTATAAGATTTTTGTCAATAATATAATTTGCACAGGGAATGATTCACAAGCTATTAGTATTCCATGAGCTTTATAAAACATGGGTTTTACAGGTAAAATAGTTTATAGGCAAAATGATATCTGAGTTCCATTGTGGATAGCATTTCTTAGGTCAACTGGTGCTGTGTTCACTTTCGTCAGAATCCACATCTACACTGAAAATTAGGACAACACAATAGTTGCAGATCCTGCAGTGCTAGAAGGTTAAAATTATTATTTTGTTTCATTCTTGCTTTGCTGAATGTCCATTTTCTGTGGACTTGTTATTCAACAAACTGTAAGGACTGTATTTTCTTCCTTCTGTTTTGTTACTAGCAAAATAAAAAATTAAATTTTCAATATTTGAAGCAAGTATCTCAAAAATGTGATTAATGCCTGAAATAGAAGATACGTTTATTTTAAAAGTCCTTCAGTGAAATGAAGCAAGAAGAAGACATATTTAAAGAAAGCTTTTAAGGCTTTTTCATATAAAACAAGGAAAGGCATTACCATTTGTAAGAGATGGTTTCTTGGAGGATGAGACACCCAGAGTTTAGCCATGTTTAGGAGGACAGTGACATGTCACATAAGATGTTTGGTGGGCAGCATTGCTTTCAGCTTCTGTGCTTGAAAAGGGAGAGCTGAAAATAATATGGCATTTGAGATGTATCTGGCTGCACAAGGGATCTATGAAAATGTACATTGAAAAACAAATGTGCCCCTTCAGTGGTATTTCAGTGCATGACCACTACTATAACATTCAGTTTTGCTATGCACTGTTTCAGATGAGAGCTACTGCTTTATTAGTATATTTTTGGGTACTGATTATAATATCTTACCAATATGTCCTGAATGCCACCTCCAATATACCTTCATTTTCAACATAGGATAGCAACAAATAAACACACATTTTACCTTGTTTGCTTGACAGCTGTTTGTTGGTGGTCTATCATCTTCCATTAAAAAAGGATGTCTCTTTCATTACAGCATGAAAGCTAAAATCCTATCTTTCTTCAACCATGATAAGAAAAAATACCTTGTCCCTTATTCGTACTCTGTCATTTGGTGTTAATATGTGAGGTTTGAGTGCCATGCATTGTAATTTTTCTAATTGCTCACACTGTAAAAAAACATCTTTAACACTCTTCAGCTATACATTTAGGCAGCTTTTCTGTAATTTAAACAGATTTTACTTTGTTTGTGTTTTTTGGAGTGCATATAGAAATGACCGGGAAGGGGCCAAATTTTGGGTTTGTCATTCTTGTAAGTTCATTTGAAAGCTTTTCAGTTCCATAGACTTTAGATTTGCAATGATGTACCTGAAAACTGAATTAATCTCTGGAAATCTGTCTGTTCTCTGATGCTTTAAGTTGTGGTGTAGAGATGCTTGTTTTTTTTTAACTAAAACCCAAGAAGCACAATTTAATTGTAATTTTACACACAAAGAGCATATAATTTTCTCCCTGACTGACAGATTCTAAATGGTTGTCACTTGTAAAGTACATAACTATCACTTTCAGGTAGGTTTTTTTTTGAGTTATGTGAGCACTGCAGTTTCTTGTGAAAATCAGAAAAAAAAGAAAGATATTTACCTTAAAAAAGAAACAACATATATTTCTATCATTTTGAGGGAAGGGACATAAAACAATATCACACTGTTAAGTTCATTTCATTGAGTGTACCCAGCAAGGGACAGGTGATACCAAAGAAAGTTTTTCACATCACAGACATACCTGAAAAATATTTCAAATGAATTCTTTTTGTTGCCTTCAAATTGGAACCAAAAATAAATTGTACAAGCACATTTTATTGAAGCCTGTATTCCCCAACATGAATACCTTGGTTAATAAATCTGTGAATATGCTGTACTTTTGCAAAACTGAGGTACAGCAAAACTTTATTGTGAGCTGGTTGTTTTTCAGAAAGAGATTTCATGTCAATATTTTGTGAAGAATTATTAAACTCTCCAGCTCCTTTCTCAGGTGTCTAGCTGAAAAATAAAAAGGAATGCTGGAAATTTCTTGATGCTTTCCACCTTCAAATTTTAGCTTGGACAACATTTTTTTCTTCTTTGAAGATGCTGAAAGAAATGTAGAGAGACTAAGCAATTATTGGCAAGTAATAGAAGACTACTTGCAAGATTTTTGTACTATTCTGTGGTTCTTTGCTCAGGTTCTATGAAAATAGTTGGGAAATGGCACAGTAAATTAAGGTCCTGGCACAGCGGATTAAAACCTGTGCAAGTAATTCTGCTGATGTGAACAATCACTTTGGTTTCTTCAGTCAAATAATGAGCCTATTTTAAAATTCACTGAAGGAAATCAGGGCTTCCAGCATTAGGATGAAAATAATTGTCAGTATGAAAGGAAAGATAAAAACTGGTTTTCTGTATTGCAAACACATGACTTTTTTTGGAAGTAACATTTTGTAGCACATTTATCATACTTCATTGTCTGTATTGTTGTGAAAGTTTTAGTTTTCTGAGATTAGATGTCAGTCAGCATGGGGTCTTATTTTTATTACTCATTTTACCATGTAGGTAGCCTAGAGATAATCCAGAGAGCAGAATCTTACTTGTAGGTGTTGTAGATGTATTGACACAGCCACAGTTTTGAAAAGGTCAGCAGGATAAGACAGACAAAAGAAGGTGCTATCTTCATTTGATGTGTGGAGAGCAGGGACACTGAAAAGGCAAGCTGAAGCCAAAATTTCAACCATGATGCCAAACTGATATATGTTCTAATTTTCCAGTATCAAGAGCTGCGGGTAAAAATATTTATAATATTGTGAGTGACTCTCTTAAACCTGTTTTTCATTTTAAATTATATGTCTTCTCTCAGGGACATACCATTTTCCACAGATAATTTTATAATGTGAGTTCAGGAAAATCTATTTGAATTCTTTGTAAAGCAGAGGTCAGATTCAGCAGTTTAATGTACCATCAAAATTCAGGCATATAGATGTAACACTAATCTTATAATTGTCATCTGGATCTGTCTTAAATGACAGAAAATTATAGCTTTATTGTATTCTGTGTTTCCAGGGATTAAGATCTTTTCTTGAATGCATGATTTTTCAAACTTGCTAATTTGAATGGATCTGTCTATCCCAGGTCCAAAGATTTAGGGGGTGTTGAATTTATGTTGAAAATTTTAACAGAGATTAATATAATTTCATGTCCTGTGAGTTTAATATGTGCACAGCTGGCCTCCATGTTACTCCTAGCACTCCTGAACTCAGTCTCAGGTTTCAAATTTATCAGAATTTCTGAATTTGTAAGCAAAGAGATTTCATGTGTCTATAAAACAGTTGGGTTTTAGGAGTGAAGCACTCTAAATAGTCAATTTTATTCAAAATAATTGGAATAAAACCCTGCCCTTCCTTATATTAAGAAACTTGAACTAAATATCCTCAAATTATCTAAATTTTCTTAAGCCTTAAGAAATGTTTTATGCAACTGATTTTAAAATCGTTGCTCTTCTGTATTTTCATCCCAAATTTAGAAGAAAAATAAGATAAATACGATGGGGACAAAATGTTTTTATCTTTGACTATACCTGATTGCTTTTAGAAGCTGTTTGATTTTTTTTTTTGCCTGGTGCCTTTTTAGTAAGAAGGTAATAAAAGATATATATACATTTGTCTTGTAGACCATGAGCTGGCATTTTGGATGTAATGTGTATGTTAAACACATAATCTGTGTTTGCTTGAAAAGATGAATGGCCTTGAAGCTGTTCACCAGCTTGAATTAAAATCCTGGAGAATATTTGCTGTGTAATTTTAAGTGTTAAACTTTAAAATGGTTCATTTGAGCAGTCAGTGAGAGAATTCAAAGGTCCTAAGGGAGTCCTTGACAGCATCATTGGGACTCTTTTTGTTGGTAGAAGTACATGCTGTAGAGCCCACTGGCTCTGGGTTTGCTGCTGCCTTTGGGTAGTCCAATGAAGGTTTTAGGGACGTGAAAGTTATAATCCCATGGCAAAATACTGTATAAGAGTATCCCAAAGGGTTGCTTATCTTCTCCTCCTCAAACACAAAGTATTCAAAATCCACTCCAACTATGTAAGGGAAATGTATTCCTCTGGCAAAGTTCTTGCCTTTGTGGCACCCTGTTTGAGAAGACGACATCAAAAGAAAAGGAAGCAATTATTATAATATGCAGCACAGCTTGGCATCTGAATCTGTAGACATTAAGTGTGTCAGTTGTCTTCTCATAAGCATATAGTGATGACATTGACATTACAGCTCCCTATAAAAGAGGTAGAATATAAACTTAAATGGTTACCTTAAAAAAAATGAATCTGGAACTGCTTCTTCTAAACTGTACCTCCTGAGGAAAAAAAACAAGTTTCTAAATATGTCAGGCCATTAGATAATACTTTTTCCCATTCACAAGAGTTTTGAAATCCCTGTTGTGTCCTTGGTTGTAAAACTGATTGTGAGTTGACATACTATATTTTGATTTTGCATCAAGTATATAATACATTCTAACCTAGGTAAGTAAAGTAAACTTGAGTTATCCCTCAGCTATGAAGGCTTTGTATTAACTGATCTACTTAGGTTACAGAAATTTCATCATCATATTTTTCCCATTCTCAGTGTTTTTCTGATAAAATGAAAACAAATAAGTCTTGCAGTGCCACATAAACTGGAGCAGTATTTGCCCAAAATAAATCTAAATATTGCTGTCGTGACTGTTATTTTCTGGTTTTATAGTCATCAGTATGGCAGCATGATATTTTACCTAACTCATAAGTCACTATTCAGCAACAGTGTATTAGGAAAAAGCTTGCAGATGCCAAAGCTGTTTCATAAGTAAAGTTCTTGCCCTTCTTTAGTATTTGTTTTTGATTGAGTACTTTGCTTTCACCCAAGGTTTAGACAAATCTGCTTTTGTTCACTGTAAAACAGAGATGCTCACATTCCTGCAAGAAGCTCTTACTGGTTTAATTTGTGTAAAATATAAGCAGGAAGGGGTGAAAAGAACTTTCCCTGCAGCGTTCTGGGAGGACATCAGGTAAAGCAGCAATATGAATGTAACAAGTTGACTTAGTAGGATGTACAGCCTCTGCCCTCCACATTCTTGTCTAGTGCCCCTTTGAACTCAAAATAAGCAAACAAGCCCCCCTAGACAATTAACAGAAATAGCCTCTGAGTCAGTAGCCTGCCAAGTTTCTACTTTACTGCAGCTTTGAAACAGGAAAAGACAAGAAGACGCTGCATGAAAGACTATATTCTTTCAGCCACTCTAGTCAGAGAACAAAGGAAAGCTCCTTTTTGTCTAATAAAGACTGAAGGGAAGAAAGAGACGATGTCGCTGTTAGAATTCTTTCACTAATTGCCCAGAAAGTAAGAAAAAGCCCCAGACAGTCACAGTTAAGGGGATGAAAAAAAAAAAATCTCAGGAAACTAATGAGGAGATAAAAAAATATTTCATAATCATGTTCACTGAAGGAACCTGGCCCTGTGACTTCTTCCAGTGTCTCCTGTGCTATAAGGCAGAATTAAGGGACAGCTTCATAGATAGAAAACTGTTCTGTAATTGTATTTATTGAGAAAGTAAATAGATTCCTGCACAGCAGAGGATTTTAGACAGCACGACATTCATCATGCCGTGATACTTTGTTTTTTTCTACCATAATTTTAGTTCCTTTCTTATATTTGAAGCGGAAAATTCCACCAATATTACAATATATTACAACTTCTACCATTCTTGCAATGGCACCTGCAGAATGGTCTGGAAGAGACTTTCTGAATAAATGAGAACTCTTAAACGAGTTATATCAACATTTTGCTTTGGGGAAATGAATGTAATAAGAGCAATAAAATAACCTCAGGTACACTTTGGGAGGCTTATATCAGCAATATTCAGTTTTCATACAACAGTGAAAAACAATCTGCTTTTCAACAACTTCCCCTATTATCAGTCTGCAGTGATGACAGCTGCATCCAGTCGAAATCTTTCCTTCTTAGTGTCCTGATCCAGCTGTAGTTCCAATCCAGCCAGTTTATGTAGGCTTCTGTATTTGTGTAAAGAGAACTAAGAGAGAAAAACAGAAAAGAATTCCATAAATCTCAGTCCCAAGACTCCACTTGAACATAATGGGGTCATACAGGCAAAGGCTGGAAGGGACAGGTTTTACAGAAGAAGCATCACCAAAGAGCTCTCCAGGCTTACTATCATGGAGAACCATATCATCGACTAATCAAGGAGTCAATATTTGTTTATTTAAAATATCAAACACTTCTAAGGTTTGATCAAAATTCTTGCTTATGTTTCATCCCTTGGATCTCCTCCTCTAGGGAAATACTGTCTCCCACGTTCAACATTTTAACAAAATGCACGTAGTCTTTTTACTTTAACACCAAGAAACATATCTTCAAAACTGCAGACTGGGTTCTCAGCAGTTACATAACAGGTTGCACACTAATGTAGAGAAAAATTATTTATGTAAGTGGATATAAAAATTTACCAGTTAGCCCATTAACTTCAAGCAGTACTTTGTGACATCCCTAAAAAATGATCTGTAAAGAGGTGGGAAAACAGTGGAAAACTGACCAGTAGGCCAGAAAAGATTTTTTGTATTTTTCCTGCCTTTCTTTAACTTAAGCATAGTATAAATGGGTAAATTTTATTTATTATAGAATTCCTGCTTCTGCCTTAGTGATTATTTAGATTTACTATCTAAATAATTCAGCCTTACTGCTCAATAAAGCCAAAGTGAACAAATTGTTTACTGTTGATTCTGAATCTCTTGGAACCTTTCTAAAGAAATTTTCATGGGAAACATGAAGCTTATATGTGCAATTTATGACTGATTTTGGTGATAACAGCACTGGGCCATAGTGCATGTGACTATGGGTAAATTGTGTAACCGTGTGACACACTACTTCATTTTGAACCTTTGACTTTTTTTCCTGCCCTCTGCCTATTAATCCATCTCTCCCAGGACTTCCTCTTCAAAATTTGATGCAGGTTCACACAGCTGCCATTACAATAAAAGATTCTCTCGTACTCCTTTCCTCATCCACTGGAGGCAGGATTTCATCTCAAGTTATACCCACCTAGTCTAGGAAAGGGAAGAATTGACTTCAGGAAGCAGTGACTGCTTGCTGATATGTTCACGTGTCATGTCTCTAAATGTGGTTAACACACATTTAGTCCACAAGGTTAAAAACTGAAGTCTCAGCCATCAGCAGGGAGTGATTCCCAGATACCTAATGTAACCAGGGATATTATTCTAACAGATGGCACTATTCAGATATGTGATTTTCAATCATAATGTACTTATGGAAAAAGAAAGATATTTTTAAAAATCCTACTGGGATAGTCAGCATTCTAAAGTCAGGAAAATTCAAACTATAATGTTAATCAGTATATTCTGAAAATCCTTCCACTTAATGTTTTGAAGCTTTTCTGCAGCATACCAAAATATTTTGTGTTCCATAGCTGCTGTGTATAAGACTTTGCTGGAAATTAAATGTCTTGGAATTTTAATTTTGTAGTGGGGCAGCTATCCTGAGCTATATTGGATATGTGTTTATGTAACAGAAGTCTGTGTGTTTCTCCAAAGGAAATGTGAAGTTTATGTTAATAAAATGCAAATTATCAGAATAAAAGTTTTGGTAATTAAGAGGGCATAACAATACATGTGCTTATATAGAAATAAGTAGATATTTGCCAGTGATTTTGCTTAAAATGTATGTTGAGATTAAGACAGAGAACATACCTTTCATTGTAATCACAACCTATTTTTCATATAAGCCACTGTATTTACTACTTTCTCATATTTTATTTCTGACTCCCATTTTCAAAGGTAAGAAGTACAGACTAGCTGTGTATGGTGTTTTCAAAACATTTTCCATTACCAAACCCTGTTTTAATGTGGACATTGTCTCTTTATTATTATGTTTTCTAAAGTTATATGAAGTGGGTTTGGGGAGTTTCTCATTATACCCGTGCATATTCTGTTCAGCCAAAGTTTTCTCCATTTTAAATCATTATACTTCAATATACTTCATTGCTAGAGAGAGAAAAAATACCCATTTTTAATAAATTAGAAGAAGCATACACTTTACATGGTAATTATGTGTATTTGTACTGATAAAACTCCACAAAAGCTTTTAGCAATGTACTTGGCACCAGCCTAATAAAAATAATTCTTCCTTAGTCTAAACATTCTTCCAAAATTAAATTTTGCACCAAGGGACAATCATCTTTCTAGAAAATGTGACTTATAAGAACAATAAATATCTGGTCCATGCCTTTGTCTATATCCCCAGAAACAGATGCTGTCTAAAAATGGGACAGTATAAAAACATAAGTAGATATTTATTGTTACTTTGCCTAACTTTTTGTAATGTCAATTTCTAAATATTAGTTTATTTTAACATAATGTTTTATATTCAGCACATGACTAAGCAGATGTCTGTAGAGCAAGAGTTCTGACTCTGTCTACAGAAGTTCCATATGTTTTTAAAAAAGAGAATAAAATGTTGTAGTTTTTCTTCCACTAGTGAGGACTCTTTGTTGTACTCTATGGCCAATCCCACATAAATATGGAAAAAATGGCAATTGCAGCTTGACTGAACTTCCAGATGAATAGCTTAGCCAGCTGTGAAGTCATGACCTCATCTGGTTTCCAGGGTCTTGTGTATGACTGATTCTTGCCTGTAGAATGTTTTTTAATCTCTTAAACCATAGAAAATTGAAAAAACACCCAAAACCAGCAGTATTATCAGCACTGGATGAATACCTTGATTGTTATGTAAAGTCATTGTTATGTTGTATGTCTTAAATGAAAAGTAAATTCCCTTTGACATATAAATAGAACTCTTGCAGACCTGATGGTAGAAGAATTTGGAGTAATAACAATATTAAGTATGCCATGTGCAGGTAGGATTCCATTTAATGAATTTTAATGTGTCCTGAAATTTGTCTGATAAATAATGAAAAATAAAATATATAGTAACGACAAGCTATAAAACCAAGAAGTTGTAATCTCTAGCTCTCTGAACCTGGTTATGCAGTAGCCTTCATGATTCTAACTGAAATCAAAATGCCTTGATTTGTTTTACCCACATGCAATGGCCTTTGTAGCAATAAAGTAGACACACTTGTAGACTTTCTAAAGAAAGAAATGTGTGAATAATCTAATTACTTGACTTTGACCAAGAAACTCAGAATTAGGGCCAATAGTAAATGCTACTGACATGATTTTGTTTATTATGCTCTTGTTTAAATAAGATGCAGTGATGAAGCTTATGGGTTGCAGGATAGGATCAATGGTCCAAGATTGCATGTCTTTTTGAGTCCACCTGTCAGGAAATTATGTACATTATAAGAACTCTAGAAAATGATTTCTCAAGATTTTAGCTTTACAATTCATGCATTTTTTTGCTATATTAAATGGATGAGTTATTCCTCTTCAGTCTGAGAGAAAAAGAGGATATGTACAGTCCACAACATCTTTTAAAAAATTGATCTCCTCAGCTTGCCATGATGCAGAATTATCAGCAGAAACTGTACACCACTGAAATCAAGAGCATTCACAATCCAGAGCTGGTTTTTTGAGTTTTCAGCAGCATTTTGTGGTGTTCAGACACACTTACACTACTCTAGTCTGTTAACTTAAAGACAAAGAGTCATATGATATCCCAAAGGACATATAACTCCAAAATCTAAGTAATTATTTAAAAGCTTTTACTTTAGTACAGGTTAATTTATGATATTTGTACACAGAGTTCTGAATAAGTACTTTGCAGTGCCATAAACTTTGTCAATAAATTTCTTATCGTTTGTGGCATCATTAAAAACTACAACATTATTTCAAAAGGGAATGATGAGAATGTTGGAATTGTAGAATCAAAGAAGGTCAGTTCTTTCAATTTCTTAAGCTTTGATTTAGGCTTACAACTCTCATTATTACTAGCAGATCTATGAATCGAGTCTCATCTCATTTACTGCATACACAACTGGGAAAATGCTCTGATAACCTGGCTTCTTGATTCTCTGCTTTAGTATTTTTATTTTAATCCTATAGAAGTAGAAAGAAATAATGATGAGACAGGAAGTTTTTCTTAACAGTGTTGATATTGTAGCCTGATTTGCTGTCCCACACAATTCAGAAAGATTGATGTAAAAATGCAACTTATATTTAATAAAGTTTAATGCAAAGTTATGTATCCATCTGCTAAAATATTTAATACAGCAAAACTGAATGGTACAACATCTAGTGAATTGCATGTGAAGTTAATGATAGCTCTTATCTCATATACACTTTGCAGAATAAGACAGCAATTCCAGTACATTAATTTTGAAGAGAGTACGATAAAGGTTCTGGAACCCAATATTTGTGTGAAATGTATAATTGCACATGTATCAAAAGCAAATTTTGCCATGAAGTTATGGACCCTGAAGAAATAATTGACAGTTTGAACTTCCACTTCACAAAATCCTTGTCAGAGGATTATATACCCATACATGCTAATAGGCAAGAAATGGTGGTTAAGATCTGGTTGAAATGAAGAAACATGATAAAAAAAGAACCAGTTTTATTATTGAGAACAGAAGTAATTTAGACAGGTTTTTTTCCCCTTTCTACTGAGATCCATCTCTCTAAGAGGAAAAAATTCTTTTGTGTAAGAATTCAGATAAAATCTCAGTAGAAATAAAATGAAAACTGACCTAGGCACATCTATTAAAGGACTTTATGCTGTATGATAGAATCAAAATAAACAAAATATCAATTTCTAAAGTTGACAGCCTATTCTTTATAATATCATCAAACTTTCAAACAGGCCTCACTTCCGCCTCAAAAATTGTTGGTACTGCTTTTATGTACAGGCTTCCTTTGTATGCACTTTATGGGTATGAATTGTTGGTTTTGAAATCCTACATAGTAAAAAGTGGCATGCAGAGACATTCCAAAGCAGTTCTAAAACATCTATTACCTTTCAGTACATTTCAACTGTTTGGGAGGCTTAGATCTACAGACAAGCATTCCCAGTATAAAAGTGTATAGATCTCGAGGAAGAAAAAATTACTAAAAGACAACTGGGCCCCTTTCTGTGCTGCAACTGCTTCTTTACACCAACTGAAGTTTTGAATTGCCTTATTCAAAGAAATCAACTTTAAAAATTGCATGCTGACCTTCCGTGGTGATGAAGTGGATGATGAAGCAATAACTTTTATTGTGAAATTAAAAAAATCAGTTATGCTTTCAGATGACATGCTGAATTAAATCACTCCGAAAAGCCTGCATTTAAAACTTTTTAAAACACTGAATTTTTCCTACTCTTATTTTAGAAAATTTTATATCATTAATACATATTTAATTAGGGAACAAGAAGCCATAAGAGCAAGAAGTAAGAAAAAATCTAAAACCTGTTTCAAGAATGTAGTTGTGAGAACTACAGAATTAAGTGAACTGTTTATTTTTGTTTTTAATCTCCACACAATACATAACCTATTTCTGTAGTTGAAAACTTATCCTTATGACAATTAAGTGTAGGAATCTCCATGCTGAAATAATAAATAATTTAAAAATGAATTAATTCTTTCAGAATACAGGATGGGAAATTGGTTACTTTTGCTATAATAGACTATATCATGTGCCAGAGGTGAACATCTTAAATTATCTGCATGATGCACTCAGTGTATATATGACAAATGCAAAGAAGGAATAGGTTATTGGTATTTTAGCAAAAAAACCTCTGACTTCAGGAAATGTTGAGAAGAAACCTGTGAAACTGAGGTAAACTCTGCCTTGCTTTCTTATTTGCAAAGATCAGTAATCAAGTTCTGAAAACACCCCCTCAGTAGTAGTTGAATCTCTCCACTACATTGAAGACTGTTGTCATTTAAGAGTCCTCTGGAATAAGCATTGTGTCCTTTAAGTAATTTGTTTTCTCTACATTGCTCCATTTTCCTCTCATGCTTTTTTCAAAGGTCTGTCTGATTGGCACTGAGTACCCTGTGTTTCTGTTGGCTTTGCATGGTGTTGAATGCATGGTACGTCTCATTTTCCAATCACTCTTGGCAAAATGTACATTTTGTAGTCACACATCAATCTTGTATATGACAACACAAAAATTAGAAATATTCTTTTGTTGTGTACCTGCCCAGAGAAGAAGGGAGCAGACACATGAAGAAGTGGTAGCTCTTGCTAATAGGTCAACTTTAACACACAGTGAGCCTCAAAGTAATGTCTGGCTACCTAATTA
Organism: Cinclus cinclus; assembly: GCF_963662255.1. Taxonomy (NCBI): domain Eukaryota; kingdom Metazoa; phylum Chordata; class Aves; order Passeriformes; family Cinclidae; genus Cinclus; species Cinclus cinclus. The sequence goes on from NC_085053.1 coordinate 17,474,590, forward strand.
ACCTCCCTTCACTATCCAAATTTGAAGCAAAAAGTAAAATTAACAAATGTTTTAGGTCAGGTAAGCCTTATTAGTCTTTTAGTATAGGTCAAGTACAGCTGGCTAATTGTGAGAAACACTCTTTAATTGCTGTCAATCTAGTTAGATAGCTGTGTGATAAAACATTTTCTTTTACTACACTTCCATGCTTTAATGCCAGGCTATTTAAGCACCGGTTCCCATCATGGCCCTTGTGTAATCAGACATTTCTGTTTCTGGATTAATTTAAGATTTTAAAAAGAAGCACAGTGGTATTAAGAAGTCTACTGGCAACAATCATATTATTAGAGCAAATTCTGTTTCTGGACAACATATGTTCTAAAGCAAAGCTTTACAAGCCCTTTCTGTTTTTGCAGGCAAGCCTCTATTCAGATAGAAGGAACACTTGCTGATCTAAGCTGCTAACACTAAAGAGTGCTTCAAAGCAGGTAGACATTGAAGTGCTGTTCTTTCCATCCACATTGTCACTGGAAAGACAAAGGAGTAGCTGCAAGTGCCATTGGACCTGAAGTGAAGAGCAGTTTGAAGGGATGCAAGAACTGCCCAACACTGCAAGTAACACCCCTAACAGCTTCACCTACAACCTGTCAGGAAATGGAAATAGGTAATTTAAGAGGGGTTAAATAGGAACATGTACTAACAGATTGGATCTTACAAAGGAGACCAAGAGCAGCAACTGAAATCAATGAGTTGAAATGGGCTGAGAGATTCTTGGGGCCAGTAGGTCTTGTTTCTAAAGAGTTACAGCTGTTTACTGTTAGCTTTCACATTATGTTTGGCATTTGGTATGATTTGCCTGTAAGTAGGAGCCTCATCCTGTGTTTATAGTTACAAAGACAGCTAGAAATTAGATAATTAGGTTTTTAATCCCATCTGTTTTTGAAAGGAACCTAGATGTGTCACTTCCTCAGCTAAAGGTGCCATCAACTTCTCTGACTGCATCCACAAGCAGGTACAGCAATCTATTTATATACATGCATGCATACATATATATATGCATCTCAGGGCTTAGGCAAAGATTTTTTTATCATGTTTTGTTTTGGCCCTGGCATATTTGTCAAGCCTGACAACAGGATTGCTAGCTGAAGCCATTTTTAGTGAGTATCTTTTTTAATCTTTTTCATAATAGGCAAAAGACTGACAAAAGAATGCAACAATATGTATGAAATTAATAGCTAATTTTGTGATTTGGATACAAGTCAGCAAATTGGTCAATACTTGTGATACTATTTACTCTCCTGATGCATTTCTGTATGCCTGTAGGGTGACTGTTGAGTACTTTTTAATCTGCTGTGAGTTTACTGCCTGCAGCAAAGTAGCAGCTTTGGAATAGGAAGCCACTCCTATTTTGTGTTCAATTCAGGTGCAGCCTGTCCTTGCTGAAGACAGGCCCTTAGTTTTTCTGTGTGGTCTTTTTTTGTTCCCTTAGTCTTAAATATGGAAATATGTCTTTTAATTTGAAAAAGGGCAAGCATAACCTTAACTAATTTAGTAGCTATGTAATAATTTTATTGCTAACAAAATGGACTTCATATTTCTGCCAAGGTAAGATGTTAAATGTGGACATAGAACTATTTTTCTTTTTCATGCATGTATCTTACTGAAAAAAAATTCTCCTCTTTTGGTGCTGTTTTGGCTACTATATATGCAAAAATCCCCTATAGTAAATAAGGTCCTTGTGAGTTACACTGTGTCTCAGCAAAGAGAACAATAATCTACTAGTTTTATTGGGAAAATTCGTGGTTGTTTAGAATCAATTAAAAGTATCTTGTGGTTTTTATCTTTCTTTTGAGTCAACAATGTATTTCTAGTAACTTACTTTATCAAGTTTTGACCCTAGCTAGGGTTGTTATTGGTCAACTATCTATAAACATTGAGATTACAGTGAGAAAATTTTGTCCCCTTGAAATCTGAGAAGTGAGTAAAGGTATGAAATTAAGATACCTGAATTAAGGCACTGCTCAGACACTTTACTCCTATTCCAGCATCACACATACAATACTTGTCTCACTAAATATTTCAAAGTGAAGTTTAAACTTCTTAAAATTAAGATACCCTTCAAAGCACATACTTAACGTATTGAAGCCTTAGTTTGTGTGAGATTTATCCCAATTCTATTGTAGAATACATTTCACATAACTAGAGAATGGTAAAATGTAAAATTTTTCTTCTGCTTGGTATTTTGTCCCTTATTACCTACTGCATTTCATCTTTTTGTATTACATCTTTAATGTATTACATATTTTTTATAAGATGTTAAATACAAAATTATTTCTTTGCAGTTCTATTCCTCCCGAGTGAGTGTAATGCTCTGTAGAACTTGGTTTATTGTCACTGTCAGGCTCTAATTTGATCACATAATAAATTCATTTACCCCTGTAGTTGTTAAATAAAACAAATTTAGAGAGATATTTTAGCCTGGAATATTCTATTAAACTTGTCTCCTGTTTTTATCACTTAAAAATATCATTCAAGCAGACAGTTAAAAGTCATCCTTTTTGTTTTCATTTAGAGTTAAAAATATGTATTCTGTCTCTGAGTAGAGTCTTCAGCAGCTCGCAGTGATAGGTTAAAACTCTGGGAAAGATAATATACTTGAAAATGTCAACCATAATGGAAAAAAGAAAACTCAAAAGTTGACCAGAGCTGCTATGAGGGGTCTTATCCTCTCCAAGTTTTCCTATTGCAGCTAGGCCTGAGGTAGCAGCATCATGCTGCTCTCAGGAGTCTGTTCTGTCACTGAGTTGCCATTCATTGGTCATAAACCTCCATGCAAGCAGCATAATATCATTTCTTTTTGCCAGCCTAAGATAACAGTTTATTACTGGAACTCTGCTGGAATGCTTTTCTCTCCTTCTCTCTTAACAGTCTGAAATGTTACAGGATCTAGTTTAAAACTTATTAAAGTTTTGCTGCAGAGGATACCACCTGAGTCTCCCTGCATTTTCTGGCAAAGTTTTTCTCACCCAGCTGTTCAAAAGGTTCAAAAATACATTTTTTCCCCCTCTCTAATTGCTTGTCAATCAGAGGCAAAAGGGATTAGTAAATAGCAACTTCTGCTATCAAAATTGGAATTTGAATCTCACATTGGTTGCTAAAGTAAGTTTTCAAATCTGGGTTGTAAATTGTAGCAAGTTTCTTGAAAATTAAACCTGCAGTAATACAGGAAAGTTGCTCAAACTGCTGTTGCAAACTTCTCTCACTTTGCAGTAAATGCCTTCATAATCTGATGTCAGTAGAAAGTCAGTCTGCATTAGAGTAAATAATTGATTCCTTGGTCCAGCTGGGCTCTCTTCTGTTAGGGAAAAGGTAGTTTGAGGAGTGAGAAGCTTTGAGATGCTGCTCTTTCTTGTGCATGTGACTGTATTTCTGTAGCAGTGTCCTGTGTCATACCCGGTTTGCCTTTGAAACAAAGCCAGTCTTCCTTTCAAAAGGAATCACGAGAGGTGAATTCTCACATAGACCCATCCATTTTATAATCCACATATGTGCTTAGTACAGGTTATAATGTCTAAAATCTCTTGTGAACTGGTCATCAGTCCACTGACCTGAAACTAAAATTTTGGGTTCAGACAGAAAGTTAATCTCAGTTGTTTTGGAGAAAATGGTATAATATATGCTTTGATTAGTGACAATCAGGAAATTTAAGTAAAAATTGGCACTATGGGGAGTGTTGTTTACCAATTAAAATATTGAAACAGAAATGTTTAGATACCGTGCAACACTTGCTTGTCTTCTTTCTAATACAACTGTCTGAATAGTATTAATCAAATATTGCTTTAAAATTTCTTAGACATTTCACAAACCATGTAGAGCAAGCATTGTGAAATAAAAATGATATTGCACAAATACTTTATTGCTCATCACAGTATTTTATGTGGCTTGGTATCAATTTATTTCAGAAAGTACATGGTTTTACCTTTAACAAAGCTTGGCTATGTATGAGATCTTTCAGATTGTGAGGGTATCTCTTTAAATCTAACTTTACTTATTTGTCCAGTTACAAACCAATGAAGTCAACAGAGTATTGCTATTGATCACTTAAATCTAAGGTCTTCATTTAAATAGTCTTTCCTCAGTACAGACAATTCTTGTGTATGGGTGGGTAGAGAAGATGTATAATTGTTTCACTGGCATAGGCATTGAAATAATGTAATTTTTGTTTTTTAAATTCTTGTTATCTGTAGTTAGTGAGGGCATAAAAAGTTCTTCAAAACATCAGAAGTTAACAGTCCACTACCTCAAAAGTTAGTGCCTGGATTGATCACAGGGAATAGTATAATTTGCAGAGAGAGGTTTTAAAATCTGTGATTAACCTTACTGAACTTTGTGTTTGTAAATGAAAAATCTTTTCCTACCTTCAATGTGCACATACACACACACACACATAAAAGAAATACAATCCATGCAAAACAGATGAATAAGAATTGAATAGCCTTATCTGATGTCCTTTATCCCTTCCAAACCAAAGCTTTGAATTTGCTTGCCAAACAGTTACTGGAGTGTGTTCAGAAAATAGAAATTAAATTTTGGTCTACAGCAAATATTGTAATTTTTTTATTCCTCCTCTTTATATGAAAGCTATCACACTAAACTGAAAATAGGTTAGGAGCTGCCACTCTGTAACTGCTGTAAAAATAATAGAAAAATGTTTGACTAACCTTGTTTACATGAAGAGCTATAGTGCATATGTGAAATAGCTAAAAGTTGTTGCAGATACAATAACTTAATGTAATTAGTAATCCTTCCATATAAATATAATTTGGATGCATATGTTGTAGGGTAGGCAGAGCAGCATGTGCAGTCAATTTTCTCATCCATCTCGCTGCTTTTTTCCTCTAAATGGAGCAAATAGTCCTATACTATTCCTGGCAGGTAACATTCAGTAGGTTCACCACTATTATCAAGTTAGGGAAACCACGTGCTTCTAGTGAGTTTTACAGTATGTGCACATAACCTGCTTTTCTGTTAATTTGGGACAGGAAAGGTAATCGGAATTCAAATTTGCCGAAACTCACTGTCGGGACATGCACTTAAAAGCCCTAAAACTTCCATACGCCTGCACTGTTCCACCTTTAAAATGGTTGGCAAGTTTAATCACCAACTAGAATCGATTTTTGCAGCTCAAATGGGACCAACGCATGGCTGCAACTTCTTGTCAGATGTCCCTGTGAACGAAGCATCTGTAGCTCTAAGTTTTAGCAGAGTGGAAAATACCCAAATGTGTTTGAAGTAAACGTCTTCAAGTTGTTATTTCCAAAGCACACATAAATCAAATAGTTCAATTGTAAATAAACAGACGTGGTTAGCTCAGTTCCTCAGTCTTTGCAATATGTGGCAATAACAAAATTATCGGACGTGTTGATCTGATTATAATAACAAAGTAGATTTCCCATAATGTCTTGTTCTGTGCTTGTTTACTGTACTTTCCATTTCTTTTTAAGAGGATGGGGCTCATTGAAAAGGGTACAGCCTTCCAGGAAAGTACATCTTACTTGAGATATAATAAATTTTGTTAGCCTTAGACTATTTGAGGACATTATTAATTGTTCCTTGGGTAGTTTATAGAAACAGCTAGAAGGATAAACAGCAGCATTTTCCAGTAGCTTTTGGCAGTTGGCTTTTCTAGTGTGCTTTTTCTTCCTTTTTCCTCAAATGAACAAAAGAGAATAGTATTTGGACAAGCCCTGATAAATCAATAACTTAGTGCAGTTAGTTACACTTATTTAGTGCAGTTAATATTAAGAGTTTGTAGGATTTCCTTTGTATTTACTTCTTTATTCCCCCATCAGCCATTAAAGAACATTCTCATTTTCCACATGAAAGCTTCAGGAGCAATTTCACAGTGCAAACCCAACAAACTGAACAGCACAAGATTAACTGACTAAACTACCTTGCATTTCTAGTTTGGCTCTGCCTGTAGGATTTAAATTTGCACAGCCCTTCTGAACAAACATAAACAATTTAACTACATCCCAAATGCTTCATAGAGAAACTCTGTTCAATTTCTTCCATTTCTAGATTGCCTATTTAAAGTAATTTCTCCTAAATTAAATGTTATTTGGCTGTATTAGAATAATCAGAACAGCTTCAGATTTTAATAAAATAATTTTAGACTAAAACTATTGAGAAGGGTTTAAAAAAACCCAAACCAACTAAAAAAGTCTCAAGGCACATGGAATGGAGGTTGCATTATACACACATAATCATATCCAAGCATCCTACGTTTTTCAGCCCTGCTAGAGTATAAAGTGGTTTTAATCAGATGATCCAGATAAATAGAAAATATTTTTTTCCACACACTATTTTTATAGTTAATGTAACTGATTAAAGATAGAAGAGCTACTCAACCTTAATTTTGTGAAATAACAGCCTGACTCATAACTACCTTTTCAAAGCACCTGTCCTAGTGTTGCTATTTCTTAGTCCTTCTCTTTATGTGGGCCAAACGGGATTAAATACAACAGTACTGCCTGCACTGTTTAAAATCACATTTTGCTGTTTGTGTAGGACTGGAGAATATATCTTCTAATGGCCATTTTATTTGTTTCCAGATTTTCCATGAATTTACCAATCTCTTCTTTGAATTCCATGTTTTTCTAATCTCAGTATTAAGGCTTCTTTTTCTAACTATTGTGACTTTTAACATCGCATTAGTATTTTTTCATTTCTGCTGTGCTACTTTGATATTAGCAAGATTCAGTTCAAAAGAATGCTATGAAGGTTTCATTAGGGAAATGTGATACCTAGGACCTGGGAATTCAGCCAGGGGGAATCAATTGGTGATATATTCAAAGGGGGAAAGTGTAATGCAATACCTTCTTTGAATTCGCATACACCACAGCAATGACTGAGAGTAGAGTACAAGCACAGGGGGAGAGCCTGGGCTTAAGCTTGGTGGTTGTGTTCAGTAAATTCTTGCTTAGGACCTGAATGCTTTTTATATGAGGCTGGACTTCAAGGGTGTCCATAAACCATGCTGTATTGTGGATTCAAGGCAAGGCTTTCAAATATTTGTTATATGTCCATATAATGGTATTAGAGCAGGGGTGAGACCAGGGAACGATATGTGTAGTGTGGGCATGGTCGGTATAAGCGGAGAAAGCCTCACTTTGCTCAGCTGGCAGGAGCAGGATGTGTTGAAAAAGTCAATGTTTGGCTTGCAAGATATTCCTGACTATGAAGAAGAGCAAAATGTGTTGAAAAGCCAATTCTTAATGAAGCACATTGCCAGAAACTTAATGGTTATCCTATATAATTCAGTATCCACATTTCAATGAATTAAGTCTAAATGACATCTTAGAAAGGATATAGTCTAATCAAAGGATCAAGAAGTAATAATCCTATAGAAATGTTTTAACTGACTAAACAGCTGGAGGTAGCTGAACTTATTAGTAACCTGATAAGCATGTAGGTAACTAATTGTAGGTACTTAATTATGAAATGTAAACATTAGAATTTGTCTCATAGTTATCTTTTAAACTGAAGGGATTTCATTCATCAACATGGGACTGAGTGGAAGGGAAAAAACCCCTCTATAAGCCACTATCTGTATTTGTGTATAGTTTAATCTGATTTAATCTTGTACTAAACACTGCTACTGCTTATGCTGAAACCTAGTTACTTAAAACCACTTTCTTCAAAAGCTGAAGCAAATGCACATCAAAGTTTTCCACTTTCCCCAGGCACTCTTTTGTCTGTTTTGGCAGTCCACTCATACCTGTGATGCTCCTGGTCATACCCTCTGCTTTACCACAGCTGGCTGTTGGTTAGGAAGAAAGTATTTGGGTATTTTTATTTTATTTCAGCTCTGATTCCTTATCTAAGGAAACTGTCTGGGTACATGCAGAAACCATGATAATGAAAGTCTGTATATTATCAGCTTGAGCCTGTTACATGTGATTACCTGTGACAGCATTAGCTCCCTCTGTCACTTTCCACAGTACTCAGTGTCTCAAAATGTCTCTCAGTTCCTATCCACAGGCATTCCAGTTTCTGGTTCAGTTTTAAAAAACAAGCAGAAATATTCTTAAAGGAAAGCTCTGAAATAACAAAGTTGTTTGACTCATACTTTTCATTTATATTGTGCTTTCTACTCTTGATAAATCAGCTGCATCTATGAAATTTACTCTGTTATCTTGATTGCTTTTCTGGTATCTGTTGAGAAAACTGACATATAGTGCTATGGATTCAGATTCCTATGGCCCTTAGTGGAAATATGTATATGTTTTTTTTTTAATGTTGATACTGGTTTTTAAATAATATTGTTTGAATTTTACATGCAACTGTAATTCGTGTGTAAAATTCAAGACTCTACTAGAGTCATACACTTATACCATCTATTTATATATTTATCCAGATAGATATCTAGAATATCTACATTTGGATAATTCAGCATCATAATACTACAAAATACAGCATGTTGGGTCACTTTGTGTTGATGTTTCAAAGGAGCAAGTCAATAGAGGATTTGCTTTTAGGAGTGGACTGTGCTGGTTTTTTTCAAAAGTTCTTAGAGGACTTTAGTCCTCTGTGTTGCAGAAATGGAAGAGAAGTTGATCATTAGAGATGTTATCCAAAGTTCCTAAATCACGACCATAAAAGTTTTAGTTCAATGATTTTGTATAATGTTGATTCATTAAATAATGAAAGGTTAAAAAGGTTGATTCTGTGGGAATGATAATGGAAAAAGCATAAACTAGATACTAGTGCTACGCAGCAGTGTACAAAGCTCTGTGCCATATCAATATCAAGGGAGGGGGGAGGAGGCAGTGAACATCTGAATCAGAATCATGTTTTGTTTTGAGAAACCATGTGAGTTTCTGTAGGCTTACATGTTGCAGGCTAGTTGCATCTTTAATGGATATACCTGACATAACTGTCAAAGGTATTGCATCCTGGAAAGGCTCCCTATGCCCACACTTAAAGCACAGGGATGAGGAATTCAACTACTAAAACCAAATATAGACCACACAAATAAATGCAATATTGCCTGAGTTCTAGTGATGTATCATTTAGCAGGGAAGCAGATCTAATTTCCAGGGAGATACAGCAACATGTGAATGTTCAATTCTGATATAGCTTGCCAAGAATGTAAATATTTTTGTATGGTGATATATTATATTAGATCATTCCCTGGATTCTTTCCCCAAACATTTTGTGTAAAAAATACACAGTTTTCAGGCACTCATACTGAGATGAACCCTGTTTTCCATGTTTCAAGTACTGGCATTGAAAGGAGATATAACAAAATATTTTGTACCAGGAAGTGTTACGTGTAGAAATGCCTATTGACATGTAAGTGAGGCATACACAATTCATTTTATTATTTTACCTCAAAGCATTATACTCACAAGTTCCTTCCTCCAAAGAAATTAAGTGTTCAAATTCTGATGCATTGTCATATGCCTCTCCAAGTGATTTGTGATTTTCAAGGATGCATTGTAAAACACTGAACCATGGATGCACTGCCTATATTCCAGGGGATGAGAAAGTATTGTTGCTGTGTTTCCACCATTATAAATGCAGTGTAAAAGCACATTGTGAATAAAGCAGTGAAGGCAACTAAGCTTAAAGGTGAGATAAGGGGATATAATCAGTTTAATAAATAATTTTATTGGCTTATAATTTGCATTATGCAAATGCAAAATAATTACAACATGTAGGAGTCGTGACCCTTCAGAATAATCTTAGTGTCTTGACTTCTCCAGATGTGTTCCACTGATGTATGGGATTGTAAATACCTAAGCAGTTATAAAAAAGCCAGAGGAAAATGGACATCAGTGTGACTAGAGAGGCAGAGATTGCAAGTGCTATTTGATATGTGTCCAAGGAGGTGCTGGAATACGAAGTGAATGAGGCTTGGAGGGCAAAGGTGTATTGGATGGGAGGGAGAACCCTTCAGAAGGGCACAAACAGTCCCCAGACTTTGGAATGTGAGCCTGGAAGTGCTCTTTACCATGTTCTTAACATCATTCTTGCTATGTTACTGTGAACTGTTATCTAATGAGGCACATTTGCCCTTCATTTTTGTCTCTATTCTTGAAAAGCATGGGAATGAAGAGTGTAAGTCACTACTGTCCCTTTAGTAGAGATTTATATTCTGTGTCCTTGCAGAAATAGCAGATGGCTACCCAGGAAGCCTTTTGGGGCACATTTAATAGAGTTTCATGGAGATGAGTTTGTTACATGATGTAGTCCCTTCTCATCTCATTGTACCACTTGCATGAGAAGAAGCAAAAAGCTGTTTTAAGTGAAATAGATGTTCCATGTATGGAATGGTTGTGGATGCGCCAAGGACACTGAAGGACTGAAAAGAAAAGAAGATCATGTCTGTGATATAGCTGGAAGGACTGGCATACATTTTATTATTCAGATACCACACAAAATATGGAAAAGTTTAGGGACTACTGCACTATAATGAACTTGCTTTGAGAAATTTACTGAAAGCAGCTATTTACTGAGGATATCAGCTGCAGCCATCTGGAACTGAGGGTCAAACAGAGCTGATTATTGCCAGCTCAGAATTGGGATTTTCAATAACTTTGCAGCATTGCTGAACTCCTACTGTTTAACCCTAAATGACATTTATTAAGTTTGTGCAGACAATGGGCTGACAGAGTCACTTCCTCATTATTAAAAGTGCCTTTTTCTAATCTTGCATCATCTCAGTGCTTTATTTAAAACTAAAATCAATATTCATGGTGCAGAGGGCTTTCTTGCCCAACTCTTTCATAAATCTCTTAAGTACTTCTTAGTTTTCAAGTACCTTCCTTCAGTGCAGACAGCAAATATATAGATGTATGAAAAGACAGTCTCAGAGAAATTGCTTAAAGTTCATTAAACTCTAAGAAAGTACCAAGCTTGTTGTACTGGTTTTTGCTTCTTCCCAATAGGGTATTTCTATCTTGTGTGTTAAAATAGTTGCTGAAAAAAAGCTTTTTGCTACATTGTATGTTAAAATATTAAAAGAACAAAATAAGCAATACTTGTTACATTAGTTATCAATCTACCAGTAATTGTAAAGTGTAATTGTCAAGTAATTACTGAACTTGTAACTGGGGTAATATCTTAAAAATAAAATAATAATGGTGATTTCAGCAGTCAAGTGAGAATAAATAAAAGATTAAGCAAGAATTATTTCAATCATCTATGCTGTCCAAAGAATGCTTGTGTCAAATGCATCAATTTAGACCCTGCACAAAACCCGAAAATAACATCCTCTTGTAAAAAGCCAAACCCAGTGAAATATCTTGCAATATACTTCTCTCCTAACATTTTAATGCAAAAAAACTCTGGTTTTGTTTTTTTTTAATCTTAATTTTGGGGTTTTCATACATTTTTAATTTTTTTTTAAAAATTATTATTAAAACAGTAGTATGGGCAGCAATAAGCTAAAGGTAGCTCTTTATGCATATGTGTAGAAGTTAGGAGATTAAATTGATCTTATTTAAAATTATATATACTCAGGCAAATTGGTCAAAGTAAAATTAGAAAGAAAGGATGGAATTTCATATAGAGAAGATTAAAATTCTTAGGCCTAGAAGTCTCTGTAATGAGTCAGTCAAACTAAGTTAGGGGACAGAAAGATTAAAGGACTGTAGAAAGATCATGCTGCAAATGATCAGAACAAGGAATGCTGGGGAAAGAAGACCTCATATAATAAGGAACGCATGTATGGATAAAAACACTTTGATGATGGCTGAAGACACGTCCATAGTATTAATTTGGAAACCTTTGAGGTACTGTGGAAATAATAGCTGTTGTGGATTGCTGCTTGCTGCATTGTATCAGGAACAGCAAGAGCAAATCTGGCTGTTGCAAAGCTAATGCAAATACCAACCTGAGTAAATAAGGAACAGTTGGTACACAAACATCTGTCTAATCTGGGAATTAAACCAATTACTACCAAAAAGAGGTGTGATCTCAGCAGTTTTAATTCTGCAAAGAAACTGATTGACACGGGGAAATGTATCTGATCCACCTTATCATAGAGAATGAAATATTAAGGTAAAGATGCTCATAAAATTAGCCAAGGATATTGATATTTTCTTTTATGCACTTATTACATTTCCACAAACTGGGATGGGTAGAATCCTTAAGAAGGATAAGGTGTTTGTATCATAATTCTAAAGTCAACTACATTTGAGAATTTAAGTATGGTGCTTTGACTCCACCCTTGACTGCTGCTACTCAATAGCTTCCAGTGGCATCTCCTACCTTTGCAAACAGCAGTGTAAACTTTACAGCAACACTAAGAAATCCTAAGTATATCTTAGTGATGGTGCATGATTTTGTGAATTTGGATGGAAATATGAAATGTGGCAAAGGGATTCATGACCAGGAGAAAAAATATCTGACCTTTTGTAAAAATGGAGAAAAAGATCACAGAACAAGTGAGACAGAGGAAAGGGGGGATGAAAATGAGAAATACATTAAAAGGAAGTGAGAGCAGTGAGTCTGTTCTTAAGCTGTAGAGAGAAATCTTTCTCCTCTTGCTGTACCATAAAGCACTTTTAATGTAACAGTTGCAGAGAAGAGAATAGGGAAGTCCTTGCCAGGTCTCTTGCCCCATGTTCTTACAGGAATTTGTGAAGACTCTGGCTGAAAAAGTTTGATGAAGACAAGATAGAACTAAACAATCTGCTCAGAAGGGTGGAGGGCTTTTCCTGGTATAAATGAACAGTACAGATCATATTTTCTAGTAGTCTTTCCAAGATACATATTTTTTTCAACACTGCTGGAAACATAGATTTGGCCTATTACAAGAGGCTTATTATCTTACTGAGAAGCTGACCATAAAATGTGTTGTCAGGAGACAAGATGCATCATGTTAACCCTTAATCCTAAAGCACAACAGGAAAGCATTGAAACAGTAACGAGGAGTTTATAAAAAATGCCAGCACCATGTATCAAAGAATGTCAGTAATATAAAATATTTTCAGCATCTCTCTAATATATTTTACTGTATACTTTTAAAATTTCTCCTTATTGCAGAAAATCACAGATAGCAGGTGGTTTTCCAGGACCAATCTTGCTACTCACTAGTCACAAAATCAGTCCTTGTTTTTTTTCCCCAAGTATTTTTGCTTTATTTCAAATTTCTTTTAAAGAGACTACTTTATAAAAGCAAGTTACCTTTTTTAATCCCATTTTTTCATCTGTGAGAAAGAGAGTTATGAATTAATTTGGCAAACCATAGAATATTCCTTGCAGTGAGGCACAGATAAAATTGGGGACAGAACACAAACCTCCTCACACTCAACTCTCCTTCTTCTTGCCTACTTTGTATGATTATTTCATGGCTGAGTCTGAACACAGCTTGAAATAAACAGTCTTATTTGGAATATAATGGAGACTTTTTTGGGATATTTAATGAGGCAGCATGACATGGAAGTGGTGCTCTTCAAAAAAGATTCCTGTCAGTGGCTTGCCCCACGTGAGCACAGATGTTCAGCAGAGTAGCAGTGAGATGTTCACCAGAGTTCTGAGCTCTGTCTCGCAGCTCCCCTCCAAATGTGTAAACTCCTGCAGCTTGTCCATTATGTTCCTGTTTGGCAGAAAGGTGACTGCTGCTGTGCTGACACACATCACTGAGCTTTGTAGTGTGGGTCTGCCATTTGTGTGCAGACACACTTACCTGGAATCAGTGTGGGGATCTAACAGAGGCCTGATTTTTTTTTATTATTTTTGCTTATCTTTTTTTTTTTTTTTAAATGCTTTTTCTTCTCCTGAGATGATATAATTCTTTCTGTCACTGAAACTTTGTAAGAAACAGAGATAATGGCAAAATTCAACAAGTAAGGACAAAAGACATATATACTATACTGGTCTTGGATTTTGGAGTTTTTTCCTCCCCTGTTGTAATCAGCTGAAATGTAGGTTTCAGTGTATGTACTGCAGGAGTTCTGGTAGCTCATTTCTACCTTCTTTGAGCAGTTGGTCATTTAATTTCAGGGACATATTTTGATGCATACCCTCAATAGCAGCCCTTTGGTGGGCCAGATTTGCAGGAATTATTTGCTGGGGATGGAGCAGAGTTGGTATTGCTTTTATGGAGGGGGAGGAATTTGAGTATTAGGGAAGATTTGCAGTATAATTTCTGTATCACCAGGTGCCATGTGACAGATTAAGAAATCCTGGAAACTGGGATAGATACTTTTGTATGTAGAACATGGGCACTGAATAAGGAAAGTGATTTTTGCACATCTCTTGAATCTTCACATTTCTTACAGGAGGAATGATATTGGTAAAACACTGGATTAAATTTTCAAATGTACTGGCTATCTAGTGACTGTTAACTTCAAGTTATCTGGGGGCTGTTCAAAAATGCTGACTGTTAAGACTGATAAAGGATAGGATCTCCATTTTCAAGACAAGCTGCCTTTAAATCTTTGTGTCATCTCTACTCACATGTTTTAGTCTGCAAGCTCAGGTATTTTAATTAACTACATGTACTAGTATTCTGTCTATTTACATTTTTTTAAACCTTTTTCCTATTTTCTTTCCTGGGTTACTTTCAGATAATGGGAGTTCTTGTTTTGTTTTTGCTGGTTTCATTTGTTTGGAATTTTTGGTATTTATTATTTACAGCCTTAAAAACATAATTGACACTTCTGAACTTGTCCAGGTAGTTACAATGCAGTTTTTGTGACACCTTTTGTATGGACAACTATTGCATTCAGGTTATTGTTAAGAGTAAGTTTATCCAGAATTAGAATATCTGGGTAGTTAGAGGAGAGGACATACCATTTTTGGGTAAACTGATTTTATGAAAATCAAACCTCTACTATTTATTATAATTTATTTGATGGTGAGTGCAGTACCAGAGCCAAGAAATACATTGCTACTGATATCAGACCTGTTCATGTTAATTTTGCTGATTCAAATTTGTATCTTTCTTGTGAATATATACCGCATCCAGGGACAGGAATTTTCTGGTTGATGCCCTATATTTCTCTGATAAAAACCAGAAAGCAGAAATGCAGCGGGAGCAAACATGAGCATCCCAAAACCTTACTTAGTTTATCTAAAATTACATATCTAAGTATTTGTATTTAGGTGCCCCTGAACAAGACCTTCACCTTATGCTGAAATTGAACATTAATTAATTAAACATTACACAGGCAGAAATATCATGTATCAAGAACAGTATCTGTAGTCAGAGCCTTTCGTTTTATGATTAGTTAAAACCAAAATAAAACCTCTGAGTAACAATCAGCCTATCTCCTCTGTATATTAAGGGTGCTGCTCTGATGACTTTTCAGCACAACTAGAGATACTGAATTTGTGGTTATTGAAGTCAGCAGGCAGAGGCAGTTGTGATGAATATCATAATATTTTATTATTGATGTATCAATTTGAAACATGGTGAGAAATGTAGGTGAAGAAAGTTAAATTAGTGAAAAGCCACCTTTTATTTATCTATCTAACACTGAAATATTTTGTGGGAACGAGAAAGAGACAATGAAAAAACTGGTCCAAAATGGCAATGAAAGTGATTAAAGGCCTGGATTTACTTCTAGACAGGACACAATAAAAGAAAAGGGGAAAAAGTAATAGTTCAGGAAGAAAATGAATGAGAAGATACATGGTAGAGGTTTGTGCAGGCTGGTGGTATGACTGATGACTATCTACACTCTTTGCTCATGTCTGTGCTTTCCAATGTTAAAAGAACATGCTTTAAAACTAAATACAATTGTTTAAAAATTTATACTTTTTCTGCATGGTAGATAATGCTCTCATGATATATAATTAAACTCAAGAGCTTTATAGGTTTGAGTTCTGATTTGTTTGGCTACACTTCTTAAAAATTCTTTTAACACCAATTTCTACATTAACATGTTGGGAGGGGGGTTGTGTGAGAATTAGAATGGAAATAATAATTGTGCCTTTCCATTGAAAAATGAGCTGCTTTTCTGATTGAGTAGGGAATAATGTATAACAGGACTGCAAACTAGTGTGTTAAGTTAGAAGGTAGACCTGTAGATATGTTGATCTTCTTTCTTACTTTTTTTATATTTGGCACCTGTAGTTTTTCCACATTAAGGAAATGGAACAAGAAAAAGCTCACATCATCTTGTTGTCTAAGAAACCCTAAACAGTCAGGAGCTGGCATATGACCAGGACTCCCATTATTTGTGGGCTAACATCTGCAATCTTTGTTTCAGATTTCTTCTCTGCCTAATGGGTTTTCCAGCCACATTTTTTGGCCTCAGCAACTCATTCTGTGTGGAGAGGGGCACTGAGTTCAGCAGTGAAACAATCCACACTGCATCATTGTATCATCTGTGTTAGAGACCACTTGCCTATAATACCAAGTTGCTGTGTTTTTTTTTTTTTTTATTTCAAGGGTAGCATATATTCTGGTCACGGCTTTGGCAAAAAGGATGAAGACTTGGTGAAACTGTGCAATCAGATGGAAATATATCTGCCTAGCACCACGGTGTTGAACAAAAGAAATCTTAAAATAAAAGTTCTTGTATGCATAGTGGCTGCATAGAATCTAGGAGTTTTTCATATGTGTGTGTGTGTGTATATATATATATTAGTTTACCAAAATGTGAGGCTCAGTGTTCCTGTTTTGCCTTCTCTATTTCCTTGGAACTTGGCAAATAACATGAGACTGTTCTACTTGGGACTAGACATCTGGTCTTGGGGGGTGGACAGAAAAGCTAATTAGTTAAGGCATTTCCTGGGACAAGGCTGCTGAAGGCAAGTCAAACTGCCTGTCCAGGACACCAGGTAGGATATGACCAAATATCTGTAGCTCATGGCTCACTCTGCTAGGGCTGGGCTAATTATTGCTGCAAGAGAGATGGGGCAAGGAAGGGTAGGAGGGGCTGCCTTTCCTTCCTACTCTGCTCTATGCTGTTCCCACTTCTCTGACAAAAGCAGGAAAGAGACCTTCTCTAACATTTCCATCCTTTCCTCTTCTGGGAGACAATTGTCCGGCCTCAGTCATGGTTTTGTGCAGAGAAACCTTGAGCCAGGTCTGTCCTGGAAGATTTATGATTGTGTTTTTAGACTCCAGATTATCTCTTGATCTTCTGCACTCTTGACCAGAGCTCAGTAATTTGGAGCAAGAGAAGGAAGACCTGCACTGTGCTTCTGCATAGTATCTAAAATCTTATTGTATTGTCTTTCTTTACCAGTGCGAGTTCTTATGGAGAGACCGCACTGAAAAGGGAGAGATTCAGTTTATTTAGCTCTTGCTCTTCTGGACAGTAATTTGGGGAGCAATTTGGTAATTTGCCTGGGTGCGTGGTAATAAAATGATGCCTCGATGTCAGGAAATAATTTGTTTACTGGAAAGTATGAAGATCAGAGTTCCAAATATGGAGTAACTACTCCATGGCACTCCATTGTAATCTTTCCCTATCTTTTTTATACACCATTGAGATAGTGATGCTTTTTTTGTTTTATTCTTGAGTTGGTCATAGTTATGGAATGTCTTCCATAATTTCCAGGCCAGGCTGCCTAGGTTCTCTTGAACACGTGGATTCAAATCTGGCTCGTTGTTGCAAATGAAGATTGGATGTATCAATATATTAACTGATATTATTTTTCAATTTTTACACATCTGCCTAGACAATGTGTGAAGAGCACTCTTCTACTGACATAATTTGAAATATTCTACTGAATAATTTGAAAAGAAACCAGTTTCTTTGTGCTGTAATAGAATATCTCTTCCTTTTCCACATGTACTGATAGGTAAAGTGATGGAGAGTCAGGACTTTTATTTTTAACTAAGAGAAGGACTGGATTTTTTTGTAAGCATAAACAGGGATCACTCTCATGTTGCTGGTACCTGTAAAGATGCTTACTTCTGTCTTTCATCTTTGCTTACCTCTGTGACCCCTCAAACTTGTTGATTTAAACATTGCTTGAGTTCCAAACTGGCCCTTCAGATACCCCAATAATTTACACTCTATCCCTGTGTGTAATTTATGTTCTTGGCATCATGTTTGGAGGATTACTTTGTGCTGTCATCCAGGAATATCCTCCTGCTCCAAACTGGTACCATGTATGTCTCTAGTGAAAAGAACAAGGGAAGGAACTCTCCCACAGATAGGAATTGTTATACAGCTGCCTGTGCTGTCCTTGTCTTTCAGTGATACTCAGATGTGCTGTTTCTCCTGAAATGCAACCCACAAAATTGCTCTGGTTTTGTTGGAAAATTGATAAGGCTTTCAGTAGTGATAAAAGGATTTAACAGAGGTTTTCCTTCCCTCCCCACACCCCCATCCTCCCACTACAGATACAGCTGCATTTGGCTTATAATTTTTGGTTCCTAGTAGGATGACACGAGATGACCAATTTGCACTTACATGTCATGCAGTGATATGTAAAAACTCATTTTGGAACAAAAAGCTGCTTTCCCAGCAGTGAGTAGGGACCCAGTTCAAAGTTGAATTAGCATTTTCATGTAGAGAGAGTGCTTGGTAGCCCAGACAGAATGGAGATTTTACTGGTATATTTAGTGGAAGCCATGAGGGAATGTTTAAACAGAGATTATCACTAACTAAATTAAAGACTGATAATTTAATTTTGCTTCCAAAGAAAGATGATGAGGGTTGCATCCTTCCTCTCTGGCATTGCTTGGGAAAAATACTCATA
Organism: Cinclus cinclus; assembly: GCF_963662255.1. Taxonomy (NCBI): domain Eukaryota; kingdom Metazoa; phylum Chordata; class Aves; order Passeriformes; family Cinclidae; genus Cinclus; species Cinclus cinclus. The sequence goes on from NC_085053.1 coordinate 17,493,247, forward strand.
ATATAAATTATATTCTGGCATTGGAGAAGTGTCCCCCACAGTATTCCTTTCATTTTGTTGATTAGAGAGCAGCCATGCATGGAAGTGACAGTTTTACCATCAGGGTGTGTTCATGACTAAGATACATTAAATAGATCTTCATGTTAAGACTGCCTCTTCTGTAATTTCACATAAAGAGTTCACAAAATGTCTCACATCTTCTAGCTATACACAGAACATCAGAAGGAACCTCATAACAATAGGAGCAGAATTTTTTTACTGCTGCCAGGCTACAGAAAAGCATTTTAAAAAACAGCTGTACATTCAGTGTGTTCAAATGTAATTATTTACCATAAACGGCTGTGTGACATTTATCACCTACAATACTAATCAGCCAGAATAGTGAGTGTCATTATAGCCATTTCACAGATAATGAATCTGGACTTCAATATGGCATGGCTCAGCTTTAGAAGTCAGTGGCTGATCAGTCCTAAGGCAGGTTTATGGAGAAGCTAGAAGACACTGCACCCAAAGATAATCCTTCCAAAATGAGAGCTTGTAAGTGGAAGTTCTTAACATATTTTTAAGGTATAACCTATAACTGTGTCCAAAAAAACCCCAAAACATTCAGCTGACAAATGGCAGGTCACAAATGAAGTTAAAAACTCTTGTTTTTTCTTTCTTGGAAACAAGACAGTATCCTCCTTGACATTGCAATAATAAGCTCAGTGTAAAGATAGAAACACACGCCTGTATTTTGAAAGGGAATCACTGCCTGGTTTACTGTGACTACTGTGGTTTTACTGAAACCTCAGCAGCTGAGGTGTATGGGTGTGAGAATTTAAGGGGGGGGGGGAGTTTATAAACAGAAGTTAACTTTCATCAGTGTTTCAAAAAGAAACCTTGCAATTAGCTTCATGGCTTCCTACGTACTTTAGTGCTTCAAGCTGGCAAGAGTCTGGAATCTTCCTTGGGAGTTAAATAGCACAGAGAAGACTTTTAAATACAGGTTATACACAAGCTATAGTCACCTACTCACCTATAGTCACCTACCTTCAGCAAGTACATGCCTAAAAAGTCCTGGTGGGATGACAAACAGGGGAGTTCTGCCTTCTCCCATGTCTCATGTGACTTAGAGGTCCATAGACCAAGCAAGCAAAATCCTGCAATGCATTCACAGATCTGTAGGCAGTCAAAGCAAATCACAGTGTGGGTGTCATTGAAGAGCCTGGACAAAAGCCCTTGATCAGCTACACTCTTTGTTCTACAGTAATTGCAGTGTCTGAGTATTTTTTGGGGTGTACAAAAATAAAGCACCACCATAATCCACAGATAACACAGCCATTGTCACAGCATGGGCATTTAAGCCCCACATTTAAAAAGCATGCAATTGTTATTTTAGCCCTTAAAAAAAATGCAAAAACTCAAAACAACTCACTATCACACTGGTAAATCTGGTTTAATCAAATCTAAGAATCAAAGGACACAAGAAATGTGTGTGACCAAAGACAGAGTCTGTACTCAGCAACTTCTTTAAAATGCACATTAAGGGAATGGCACTGCCGTTGCATGTGTGCCTGGCTGCCCATCAGACATATCTGACAATTACACTCAGTGGAGACACAACACAAAAGAGAACTGGGAATAAAAGAAATATTGCTGGGGCAGAGGGCAATGAAAGAAAAAGGTTTGCAGTGCTGCCTCCTCCTCTTCCTCCCCAGACCACTAGATAAAGGAGGTGGCTTGTAATCATGAGGGATGGACAGAGGGTTTTGGGGAGGTGTGTTTCTTCTTTTTTTTTCATTTTTTTCTTTTTTTTTTTTTTAATTTGTGATTAAAAACCAGAGTGAGAGTACAGAAAGTCATGTATTGTCAGAGAGTCAGTGAGTCAAAGTAGATTTCAAAGGACAGAACACAAAAGAAAAATGGAGCTAAAAGAGATATTGGTTGCTTTTTTTTTCCCCTCTAAAAAGCTTAAGAGGAAACAAGAAAGTTTCTGTATCTAAAAGGAATATAAATGAAGACATTTGCAGTTTCTGGGTCAGCACAAAGGCTGCTCAGCTGACACTTGTACAGCCTCCCTTGCAGGGGATCGAATTTGGGATCGACCTCAAGATTTTTTTTCCCTTGACCTTCCAGCCAGAGGTATTTCAACCTGGAAAGAGGGTTTTGCACTGTGAAATCCCAAACAACTTGTATGGCAATCCCATATTTTGAGATGAAGTGTAAGCCTTTTAATGAGATTGTCTGCTTTGCCATTTGAAGACAACACGTACATAGCTGCTGGACTGATAGTGTTCACTTTAAAAACTGGGTAAATTAAAAATTATTTGGATTCTTGAGTAAGTGCAGTAAAAACAAAGTAGGAAAGGGCTCGCAGCCTCATTCCTCTAAACTGCTTGGATTTTTTTATGACTGATTTTAGTCAAATTGGTTGGTTGGGATAGCACAGATTGCTCTGCCAACAGCCTCCTTCAAGCATGCAAACCTCTCCGGTAATCCTCAGTGGAGCTGTATAGCAGGGGAAAGTTGTGATTTATCCTATACTGAGGATCCTGCACTCCAAGGCAGTTGTGACCTTCTGTTCTGCTATTTCCAGCTTCAGTTGGTCAGCGGATTAAAATGCTAAATTTGGGCCATGTGAAGGTCAGGAAAACAAACTACCCTCCTTGAGTTTAAACTGGGTGCTAAGATACTAAAATACATAAATGCCTAGTGAAATAAAAAGGGTATGTTCTGAGAAAAATAGTGTTCTACTAATATATACACTTCTGGGAAACTTCATCTTTGTAAGTATTTTTCCAGTTCTTCAGAGTCTGACATTGTAGCAGCAGTAGAGTGAAATAAATTATAACACCTGCTGGGGCTGGAAAGCTAGTTTTAATAGACTATTTATTTTAGCTTGCTAGGTTTAAGATGGACTACATCTTTCCCCAGATCAGAATGAAATACTAACCTCTGCTTTATGAAGAGGTTTGTGAAAATAAAACAAAATACGAACAATCTCTACCACTTCAGTAAATTCTTATATAAAGCACCAAGTGACCCGAAAAAGTCAGTGAGGAAATTATTTTTTATACTGACTGCAAAGGCCAAACAGAGTCTAGAGTGTGTGGTTAATACCACCCACTGTGCTGAGCATCAACTGTTTTGTCTTATGATACAGCTTGTCCTCAATATCAGACTTTAGACTTTTTTTCACACTTGTTTCTTGCCTGGCTTCTAACTGAAGGGTATCACTTCATTTAGCATTTGAAAATAGTCTGTCCTAAGTTGCTAGATCTTCTCATCCAGTTTCAGTGCTAGAAAAGAATGTTTTGACAACTCCTGAGTTTTGTTCTATACATTAACAGGAAATAAACATTTCAGGCTTTCCTTTGGTGTTTTGGGTACTATATTTCAAAAATAAATTACTTCAGCAAAAATATTCTTGAACTAGATTATGTAGGATATGTCCATTTGCTTGGCTGGTAGGCTGGGACTTTTTCCCCTTCCAAATCTCAAAGTACTTTTGGCTGGCAGTGACAGTCTTTGCTTGCTACACTTAACAAACCACTCACTGAGAGCTACCAGGCTGTGGCAAGGAGCACTTCACTAGGTGTACATCCTGAGCTCCTCTACCACTGGGCATCTATAGAAAGTAGACATCTCCATCTAGAACAGTTGTTTTGTGGGGTTTGTTTTGGTTTTCAGGGTTGGGTTTGTTTTTGGGTTTTTTCTTGTTTTTTGTTTGTTTGTTTGGTTGGTTTTTTTTCTGGTCTTTATTTTTTTAAAAATTGAGACTGGGTGTGCTTGTTTGTTGTTTATCCCCACAAAACACTTGTTTACTGCCATTAGAGTTGCTGTTAGTGAAGTTTTTCTTGTAGGCTTAGAGCTTTTAGAAGTATAGGGTTAACCCTGCTGGGATAGCTGGGCATGGTTAACCAAGCTTTAATGTCCTCTCATGTGGGAACATACAGAGCAGAAAGTACAAGCAGAGCAATGCTGAATGTTGGGACTGCTAGGAAAACATGTGTTGTGTACATGTGCCTCACAGACTCACACAATAGGAGACACATGGAGTAGATCATCTTGAAGAATCAGAGCTTTTGTAGGATAAGAAATTGCTTCATCTTAAGCTGCATCCAGATTCACAGCCCACGATGTTGGCTGGGAGTTTGCTCTTTTACCAGAACCTGGTGAGAAGAATAAGATCTTTCCAGTATAAATGTTGCCACATTTAGCCACATTTTTCTTGCTTGAAGTAAGATTGTTCTAATCTGTTTTGCATGTGGCTACAGCCTGAGATCATTTAGAAATAGCAACTAATGCAGAATGTCACCACTCAGCCTGTCATTCTGCACTGAGATTGCTTTACACTGGTGCTCGGGTCCTGCTGTCACTTTCAGTAACTATTTGAGTAAAGTTGTTGGTCTTCAATTCCCTGCACTCAGGTGCTGCTACTGGGAGCAGTGGGTGTGGTAGCTCAGAGGTACTGCCCATGAAAAATGCTGAAATTCTGGATTTCAGCCCCTTTCTCTGGGGAAAGAAAAGGGAAGAAGTTCCAACACTGTTGTTGTAAATGTACTTATTTATAAGGTTTCTTCCTGCTACTTCCTATGTCATGGAGTCTTTCTATTTTGCACTTAACAGTGTGGTTGTTACCTACATATGATCAGTAAAGACAGGGAAATTGCTTGTACCTTCTTGTTGAGTCATCTTTGCCTTGAGTGTGCTCTGTTGCTCTGCCTTAGTATGTAGGAGTTCCAGGATGTGAGCAGCATTTAGCTACCTCTTTTCCCCAAACTACAAAATCTGGACAAATTTAACCTGAACATAGCCTTGTGGTTAAAAAAAAAAAAGTGCAGCTTTTGCAAAGAATAAATATTACATAGCACTGGAGGAAGGATTATGTATATTGCTCTGAAATTGCTCTGAAACTCTACAAGAAGGTGTTCAATTTTCTCCTCTTCTGAAATTTGAAACAAATGACAGTCTGTCAGGGGACACAGGTGGCAGATGTTGGCTCAGCTCAAAGGTGAAAAAAATCTTTCAGTTTAATGTATGGGTATACAGCCTTATAGAGGAAGAATTTATCTTCACAGTACATTATAAGTACCACTCAACTGAGATTAGGCAATTTTCTTGAAACCATTATAATGTCTTACAAATAAACCCCAGTCCCTTGCATTTTGAAGAGTGTAATGATTTGTCTATCCGTAGGATGACCCAAACATGTAAAAAGGAAGCAAAAATTTCTTTCCAGGTCTCCTGGGCACTGCAGATACATGAAATGGGTTTCCTTTCAAAGCTCTGTAAGGTTGAGAGGAAATGGAGTAGGAGTCGAAAGTCCAATCCCAATTGTTTCACTACTGACTGTGCAATGGACAGTTTATCCTGACAAGGTATTTGTTTACTGAAAACCTGCTGCTTTATTGATATTTCCTTTTCCATAATGAGATCAATGCCTCTTGTCCTCACAATGCAGAATTAGGTAATATTTACTTGCCATTCAACAGAAACACTTTTTTGACATAAATTACACTTAATGTTAATTGAATTATGATATTTGAGCTCATTATATTGAAAACTTGTGATTTGTGCTGCATAGTCTCTTTGCACAGAATTAAGGAGCTGGTATTAAATACTTATCACCTTTGATGTGTTTATCATCAGTTATATCCTTAACTATTACCTTCTGTCAAGATGGGCTTTATGAATAAGTATAAGGTAGAGTTCAGATGTTGTATTTCTGGGTTGTTTATTTAAACTTGCATATATTCGCTACTGTTTAGGAAAATTGATGTCTGATTTTGTGCTTCTTTCAAAACAATTTATTTGAAAAGATTAAGAGAAGAAGTAGTGATTAGTTCAATCATAAAATGTGGAAGTTTTTTTAAAAAAATCCTTCAATTGAAAAAAAAAATAATTTCAAAGCATTTGCTATGAAAATGGTGAATATATATGAGACATCATATGTATGGCTCAAGAGATATTTTCACATTTATGAATCTGAGGAAAAAATAAAGAATAGACTGAGATCAAAAGGAAGAAGCAGGAGCCCAGGTTTTGACTTCCATATTTTCAAAAGATATGCAACTGGCAATATTTGTGCATGCTGTCTGATCATTTATGCTAGTAAAGAAGTGACTGGCAAGATCAAAAGCTAAAAAGTCCACCTAAGCTCTGTTAAGACCACATGTCTGAGAGCCAGACTTCATGGAGATGAAGTGAAAGATGAGCAATTTCAACTTCTGTCCTTACCTGAGGAAACTCCTCAGGAAAATCAGATGATCCTTCAGCCTGCACTTGTCCCTTTTAATATGAAAATTAAATCCTTGCTGAAATTTGACCATAATGAAATTAAGAGATGGCTCCTGTTCACTGCTGGTTTAATCAAAGTAAACAGATCATTTAATTCATTTGACTGTGAGGCAAAATGTGTTGGTTTGAATGTGACCCCATGGCAAAGGCTCAGCAGAGAGAGAGGTGAGCTGCTGCGCAGCTACAAATCAGTGCCTCCTGTCCATCACACGTTCTTTGCCAGGAGATGGTGTTCATACCAAGACATTTACTGTGACCCAGTAAAGCAACTTCCTTCCCCTGGGAGTATTCATCCCTGTGCTGGGAGTTTGACCCATTATTTTTAACATCAAGGAAGCATCTGTTGCTGTATATTGAAAAAATCCCTGACTGAAATATCTGTAAAATATCTTGGTCACAGCTTCTTTTTAGCTGTGGCAAAATGTTAGTTCAGAAACCATTGCATGGTGCTGTCAACCCAGACAATCCATGCACAGGAAGAGTACTGACATTATTAAATGATTTTTTAAACTTTTGACATTGTAAGGCAAGGCAATACTATTGTTTCAATCTGTGCTTAATGATAGTTGAATTATTAATCTTGAACTTACCATACTGAACATTTAATATCATCATGTTTCTCCAGAATTAAAGCAAGTGAAAAAGAGAGAAACTATTAAATGGTTGGTCACTTTCAATAAGTAGTATTATCAATTATATTCAACAATTATTATCTGTCAAGATCAGTTTCATGAATATGGAACTTTCATGGTGTTAATATGCATATTAAAATATATGAAAAGTTGCAATGCATGAACAGTAGCTGATTTTCAACATTTACAATTCAAATATTTCCATAACTATGTACTTCATACAGTCAACTGTCAGAAGGAATGTTTTGAAAACAGTAGGCCTTATAAAGAATCTACAGCTAGCAGTGTTTTTAAATGGACAGATGGATTCCTCTAGTATGCTCAAATTAAAACATTCAATTCTTGCAGAATCGTGATTTCTTTTGCCACATTATATTAGCAGGGCCCAACTAATATGGTGATGATCTATTTAAATGATTGGTTGCAATGTGGAAATCCAGATATTCCCCAAATTGTTTTTGTTCGCTGTAGAACAAATTCTGTAGAGTTTTAGTAACCTTGACCATACAAAACCAAAATACTCTTTATCTGGAAAAGCACAGTATAATTACATTAATGAAATGGATGAGTGAACAGGGATTATATACAATGACCCTACTAATTTTGTATCCCCCTAACCTGAACCATATTGTACTTCTCTAACAATGCATCCCAACACATTTTTTTTTTTGAAATAGCATTTTTAAACATTGCCAATAAATAGATTACAGAAGAAGTTTCTCAATTGTTGCTTGACTGCATCCGGTTCAAATGTTCTTTTGCAGCAGCCTATTAAGCAAGTATATAACCAACCCACATTAGCACTTTTCTCCAGTCCTCTTAGAACCAAGAGATCCAAAACAATTAATTGTGGCCTTCTCTCTAGTTCTGTGAATAATTGTTTACTCAATAGTTTTTCATCTTTTGAGAAATATTTCCTTTCTGTGTTGTACCTCCTCCCCTCCCAGCAGCACAGGGGAACTGGAAATGGGTAACATTTAGTTCATCCAAGGTTGTTTTTCCTCCCCCTACACCAGCATGTGGCCTCTCCCATGGGAGGCAGTTCTCCATGAGCTTCTCCTGTGTGAGTCCTTCCCAGAGCATCAGTTCTCCACAAACTGCTGCCACATGGGTTGGTCTCCCATGAGGTGCAGCTTCAGGCACAGCTTGGCCTAATGTGGGTCTCCAACAGGGCCACAGATCCCACCTGGAAACTGTTCCAGTGTGGGCTCCTCTCCCCATGGGTCCTCAGGTCCCTGCCAGGGCTCTGCTCCAGTGCAGGTTTGCTACAGGTTCAGTCTCCTCTCAGGCATCCACCTGCTCCAGTGTGTGGTCTTGCAGGGACTGCAGGAGGATCTCTGCTTGTCTGTGCTCTCCATGTCTGCAGGGTCACAGCTGTCTCACCACGGCTGTACCAGGGGCTGCAGGGTCACAGCTGTCTCACCACGGCTGTACCAGGGGCTGCAGGGTCACATCTGTCTCACCATGGCTGTACCTCAGACTGCAGGGTCACATCTGTCTCACCATGGCTGTACCAGGGGCTGCAGGGTCACAGCTGTCTCACCATGGCTGTACCAGGGGCTGCAGGGTCACAGCTGTCTCACCATGGCTGTACCTCAGACTGCAGGGTCACAGCTGTCTCACCATGGCTGTACCAGGGGCTGCAGGGTCACATCTGTCTCACCATGGCTGTACCAGGGGCTGCAGGGTCACAGCTGTCTCACCATGGCTGTACCAGGGGCTGCAGGGTCACATCTGTCTCACCATGGCTGTACCAGGGGCTGCAGGGTCACAGCTGTCTCACCATGGCTGTACCAGGGGCTGCAGGGTCACATCTGTCTCACCATGGCTGTACCAGGGGCTGCAGGGTCACAGCTGTCTCACCATGGCTGTACCAGGGGCTGCAGGGTCACATCTGTCTCACCATGGCTGTACCTCAGACTGCAGGGTCACAGCTGTCTCACCATGGCTGTACCTCAGACTGCAGGGTCACATCTGTCTCACCATGGCTGTACCTCAGACTGCAGGGTCACAGCTGTCTCACCATGGCTGTACCTCAGACTGCAGGGTCACAGCTGTCTCACCATGGCTGTACCAGGGGCTGCAGGGTCACATCTGTCTCACCATGGCTGTACCTCAGACTGCAGGGTCACAGCTGTCTCACCATGGCTGTACCAGGGGCTGCAGGGTCACATCTGTCTCACCATGGCTGTACCTCAGACTGCAGGGTCACAGCTGTCTCACCATGGCTGTACCTCAGACTGCAGGGTCACAGCTGTCTCACCATGGCTGTACCAGGGGCTGCAGAGGAATCTCAGCTCTGGTGCCTGAAGCACCTCCTGCTCCTCCTTCTGCTCTGACCTTGGTGTCTGCAGAGCTGCTCTTCTCACATGTTCTCACCCTGCTTTTCTGTGGTAACAACTGTATCTGTGCAATAGCTTTTTTATATTTCTTTCTCAAATATCACAGAGGTGTTGCCACTGACTCCGGTTGGCTTGGCCTTGGCCTTGGCCTTGGTGGGCCTGTTCTGGAGCTGCCTGGCGTTGGCTCTGCCAGACATGGGGGAAGCTTCTGGCAGCTTTTCATAGAAGCTGCCCCTGTATACCCTCTCCTACCAAAATCTGTCCATGCAAACGCAACACATACCTCTTTAACAGGAAGGTATGTGATCTGTTTTTTTTTCTGAATTGCTTGTGAATCTGTGAACAACTCTGATTCCGATTTTCTTTATTGTCTTATCTGGTACATTAAGGCAATGAGTTCTTTTACCATATGATTAAAATTGTCAGATGCCTCTAGTGTTTCAATAGCATTCCATTTTAACACTTATTTTTTGCACTGATGTTTTCAACTATTGGCTCGCCTTATCCTGGCTGTTTCTTGGTTACCAAAGAAATTAAGGAAAAGCACAGCATTATATTTTCTTCTTTTTACCCCACTAGCAACATCCTTCTGCAATGCCTCCCACATATTGAGGGAAAAACAAATCTTGTTAAATGTGTACTTTGCGGGCCACCTTTCACTTTATGAACAGATCACCTGCTGGCTTTACAACAGGAGCTCGTACTTCAGCACTAACAGTCTCACTGAGAGATGCATTAAGTTCTTACATGCTGCCATACTCAGACTAGTCTAGTCTTGGTAACTGCACTTTATGATTACCTCATCTATCTCATGACATTTCATGTCAGATCTGAAAGTACAGTTTCTTGTTCACTGGCATTAACCTCAGAACTGAAGATGACAGGCTGTGTAACCTCTTATGTTCTTTGGAGCTCTCACTACACAAGTTTTCTGTCCATGCACAGTAGCAGTTCATTTTCCTCAGTAGCACTAGACACAGCTTTAATATTCCTGATTGATTACAGCTAGGGAGATAAAGCACAAAAGACTGTTTTAAAGTGACATTGTCAAGAGGATTTTAGTACTTTAAAAACATGTTCATAGAAGGACATGTATATGGAAGAATGAAAAAGACAAAGACAGAAGCAATCAATTATAAAGACTATGAAAAATTTCAAGCATATGCTGTATTTTAGATGCAATTATTTGAGAACTTAATTGATACTCAAAATAATAGACCATGATGTGTGGAATATACAAAAAAGTGCATATTATACAGTTAAATCAATGCAGGGGCTTGATGGTTATGGTCCAGGAAGATAGTGGTTAATATTTACTGTAAAGCTACCTAAAAGTTGTTCACTTCAGTTGGAAAATAGAAGTATAGCATATTAAAAGGATTGTGCTTTTTTATAGTCCCATTTAATTATTGCCTCAATAATCTGCTAATTTATATATATTTTAGCATGAAAAATACTTTGAAATTTATTTCATTCATGTTCTCTTTTTAGAGTTAAGTAGTACAAACATAAAACATTTGGATATTATGTTTGAGGAATTTTTGCTGGCCATTAGAAAGAGGGCTTTTTTCTAAGTAGAGTTATGACTTTTGTCAGCTATCTGTTATAATTTTAGAACAATTTTGTGAACATTAAATGTTAGGCAGTATTTATGAATTGTTTGTGGCCGGTAGATCCTTGATTATTGTGCCCTCTGATTCTGCTTTTGAAGTGTTTGATATGTCAACCATGGATGTGGAGTGTGGTTTTTCTTCTATAAGAATATAGGAAGAAAACCTCAGAAAATTGGTTGGTTATGCTTGCATGTCTGTTTACAAATACTTGCAAAGGTACTGTACGAAGTATATAAATACATGTAAATGTATCCAACTGCCTGGAAATATTAATTAAAGTGTATAGAAAGTAACTAAAACATAAAATAATGCTGAGTTTCCAGGCATATATTTCAATACTTTTATTTCTATGTTCAGAAATTGCAGGCAATGAGTAGAAAGACTCCAACGGACAGTTGGACAAGGGCCTACTTGTCCAACTACATTATGTCAACCTTCATGGAACCTTAATTCAGAGACAGAAATTCAATAGTATTTTAATGTCTGAATACTGCTATTGATTTGTATGGTTTGGTTTTTTCAACACTCATTACTCTCCTTTAACTTAGATAGTGCCAAAAAGGGAATCCATCTATTTTAATCTCCAGTCGGAGATTTAAAATCTCTGGTCAACTTCTCAATTTACTGTCAATATATTTTACCCCTGGTGGAAAAATCATGTGTTGATGAACTTCTTGCAAATTTCTAAATGGTTTAACCAGACTTTAATAACATCCAATTATAAAATATATATCTAAATGAAATAAACCTAATTATTTGGAGTAGCCAGTAAATGTTTGTTCATTAGTCACTTTACAGGTATATAATCTGAATTTATTATACTATGCATTATAATAGTATGGCTATTTATGTCCTGAAGCTATGTAAGTGTAAAAAAAAGCACTGAATTGCCATTTGGACAGAATTCCCCCATCTAAACTATATGCATCCATCTTGATAGGTATTTTTTCTTTTCCACCTGGTATTCAAAAGAATTTTCATCAATCTGCACACTAAGGACAGGTTTAATCTAAGGACTGGAGAGTTCTCGACTTAAAAAATATGTAAATAAAAGTTGGTTTTTGAAATACATGACTATTGCTTTTCTATTGCACCACTAGTTACTGTAGCTATTGGATTATATTTTTTCTTGTTTGGTTGTAAGGAAAGAAGAACATGAGAAGGTCACTGGTGGTTTTTTTTACCCTTTTATACTTCAATTATTATTCTCATGTAGGTAATCAGGCCTCTCACAAGATTTCTGGAATTGTCTGTGAATTGTCCTTGGTGCAGAATGCAGGCAATTTCTGATGGGTCAGTTCTGCTCAAGAAACAGGCCTAGAAAGCCCTCAGAATGACAAAAGATAAATAAACAGCTCAGTTACAAAACAACATAAGCAGCAAATATTGGCATTTGTGAGTTACATGTAAATAATGGTGCCATAAAATTCCTGTACTGATTATTCAAATGAAATTTTAAGTATTTTAAAGGTGGCTAATGTAGCATGGAAAATATATATAAAACTGACAGCTTTTGTAAAAGTCCAGCTATACTCCACTAACATTTGGTAATTCTTCTCATATAATAACAATAAGTCTTGGATCTGTATTTCAGTGCAGTAAAAAAAATAAAGAATATACTTCCATAACTGGTTTGCCCTTCCAGTAAGTCTTACCGTGGATGATATTGCATTCTCATCGGCTGTTCTGGTTGTTGCTCTTATGCTGCTCTTAGTTTTGCTGATTTAATGGGAGAGTTTACAACATAAAGGTGTGGCATCTCATTCTTGCAATGAGAAAAAATTACCCCAGACAAGGCAGTGCTCCTCCAGAATAATGTTAAGTGGATTTTGATCAGCCTCCTCCATGCTATTATAGAAAGGGAAGAAAAGGAGTTTGAAGATACTTCTGCCTGGTATATGAAGATGTAACTATGCTCAAAAGTAACCAATAAACCAGGCAAACTTATGTTCAGCACACATTTAATGTCACATTGGTAAAAGTAGCCAGATATGATGGGCTGTCTGATACTGGCATCAAAATTGGATCTTTCCCTTAAAATGCTTTGGTTTGAGTAGGAAGTCACCCATCTTATGTTGTGCCTTTGCAATCTTTTCTATTTGACCCAAGTTCCCTGTAAGATGTGGTTTGCTGCTTCATTTTGCTATTTTTTTACCTTTGAGTCATTTCCATTTGGGGCAGCTATATTTGTATTGTCACAGGGCAGCCAGTGACTATGTCCCAACCTTTATTTTATAAGATGTATCTGATACTTTTCCCTTCATTATTTAATACTTCGAATAATTTAAGTATTTAAAAAATTAAATACATAATTTATAACGTATTGCATTCTGTGATGTTTCATCATTTTCATCCAGCAACTTCTCTTACTGCTGAGGCACCATAAGTTTAATTTTAAGGCCAATTCTAGCTACATGAAATTTGACGAGTAAAATTATTCTCCTATCCTGTCACTTGTGTAATGAAGTTCTAGCCTTATCTTTTCCATGGTAGCCACAGTATAGGTCTCTCTGTCAACACAGCTATCAACTGTGCTCTGTAAAGTTCATGGTAATCTTAACATGAAATAACATTGCATAAGGTCCAAATACTGCTATTGAATACTGCTTGAACTCTCTGCATTTTTGTATTGTTTTGTTAAAATATTTTGTTGGAGTTAGCTCCAGTATAAGTGCAGATGACCATGACTTAAGGCTGTGGGAAAACCCTTGCAATAGTAGGGAGTAAAAAATCACCCCCAGAATCCTCCAGTTCTAGAATGTTCATCATTGCCAGAAAGGTCTCTGCTTCCCTTGTTATCATTGGCTCCTTTTTGGTGCAATAATTTTAATATTCCTACTCATCCTTCTTTATTGGACCCCCTCCCTAAACTCCACCCTAATTCCTCCCCACTTCCAAGTTTATAAATACTCCTGCCAAGCCCTTACACTTGATTTTGTCCATTTGCCCTCATGCATGGAACTAGCCTCCCTGTACCATCTTTCCTGGTTCGTTCAGTAAAACCATTCTGCTTGCTGTTTGTTATTTTCTAGTATTAATTTTTTTTAATTCCCAAACAATTGGGTCAGATTGTCTTTCTGCATAAAATCTCTGAATTCTGTGTAGTCTCTGGCCCTAATAGGTGGGCTAGGAAGGATCAGAGACTACAATATGTTAAAGTTGCATATTCTTAAAGCAGAAGAGTCTGACCAAAGTATCTTGAGAGAAGTGTTTCTGTTAATCCACTAATAGTTCTTCATGGTAGATATTTGTTAAGGAATTTCAGTGTAAAAGAAGAATGTTACAACAAGAGGCTTCCAGATTCCACTTTATTTTGCTTATATATTGAAATTCAATTGAAATTTGATAGCTACAGACTTGAAAAGTTTTCATATGGACTTGAAGTAACAAAACTTTTTTTTTCCTTGGTCTCAAACTACTGTCAATTTATTTATTAGGATGTACAAAGATCATAACTTGTCTATTTGCTGTAGACAGGCTGGAATGTGGGATTTGTTAATATTGTGTTAAGGGAGGAACTACCATAATAGAAAGGGTAACAGACAGATGTTTCGTGAAAAGAGGTTTGGACCTAAAATCAGTTCTGAAAATAGAAGGAACAAGTGAAATATATAATGTCACAAATTCTTCTAATCTAACATCTAATGTTACAAGATTAGCAAGAAGTGACAATACCCTCTTTAAAATTTCCTAGCACCTTTTTCTTCTCTAAAAAAAAAAAAAAAAAATCCTTCCCTGCCCACCCCCCCTCCCCCCCCCCCCCCTTTATTGTCCACTTCTTGGCTTATAACAGTCTGGATGAAATTTGAGCATACTGTATTTGAAAAAATTAAATTGCTGGCCAGTTGAAACCATACAGACTGAATTTTAACCTCAAGTGAATTTGACAGCTGAGTTATTGCAGAGCGTGCTGTAATAACAACATTATCACCCTGGCTAGATACATGCATGAATGTTTCTTTAAATAGGAACTTGCAATTCAGAAAACTCAGCCTGGACTTTAAGCAGTAGAGAAATGGATTACAGCTTCACAGTGAAATGTTGGAGGAGGTTTCAGTGGTTTAGGAAACCTCTTGGTTAGCCTGCTGTAAGACTCAAAGGAGGCTGTTTTGGAGAGGTCACTGCTCTCTTTGATATCATAAAAATCACCCTTGCCTGTGATTGTCCTAAGAGATGTGTTTTGCCTTCAGAATGTAGCTCACTGAACTAAAAGGAACAAATGCACTGACTCTTGTAAGTTCTGGGATAAAAGTCCAAATTACTGTCTAATTAGTCAGCTTTCACTTGTGCTCATATACTTGCACACTGGGCAACGCACTTCAAATTCTGAACATTATGAAGAGTATATTTTGTAGTAAAAGAGCATGTTTCAAGAAAATGGACTGAATTTGGTGGTTATTCTTCTAAAACTGCCTCCTTGTCTCTTCACTTCCCTCCCAATCTTTCTATCACTGTTTGTGAGACCATATTTTTTGTGTGGCTAAAAAATTCTTACGTCTTTTTTAGTTCTTCACCTCACCAAAAAAGGGATTTTAGCACAGGCTATGTGGATTGTTGAACTACTGTAGGGAGCCCCTTGAAAAATCCCTAATTATAGCTACAGTGTTCCTGAGGTAAGGTGATGTAAAAATGTTTTCCACTTTACCCTGTTTAGAGATATAAAGTGCCTTTATCATGGTGAAACATTGCTTTCTATCACTGGGGAAGCTGCGGGTGTAAAAATATGCAGACTGTTCAAAGAGGTTGCATTCTTTCTTAAAAATAACTTCATTATTTTTGAAATGCATCTGAAACTATATGGTAAAACCTTGACTAGACTCTTGATAGTGAAGTGAATGCTATTTTTCATTTCATAACTTTGAATATTGCACTTGGTGCATGGATTGCCTGGGCTACATAGGTCTTGCAATGAAGTGAAAAACAAGCTGCTTCTCAACAGAGGAAATGTTGCTCCTTCCAGAGAGCTTGGCAGTATTACAGGTTTGAAAGTGAGAAAAATGTTGGACGTTTATATATACATTTATATGTCTCTGTGTGAAAATGACAAACATTTTTTATTTACTATAAGTATAGTCTTCATTTTGGAAAATATGAACAAATATCTATGAGCTGGCATTTAAATCGAAACTGCCTCCAGGCAGATCTTATTTGCAAACTGAACCTGCACTGCTGTCATAAACTCCACATCATAGAAACCACTAACACTGATGCTGATCAAAACATTTGTGTCTTCTCAACGTTTTCAGGATAATTTCTTGAAAGAATTCATGCAATATTAGGAAAATTTCCAGTGTATATTAATTCTCTATTATACATAACTTGCTTCATAAAATAGGTTTTTCTCTCTATTCACATGTTCTTAGGAGCTCTTTGCATAACTTGTTGGGTGGTAACATTGCCTCAAGTAAATAACAGTGCTTTCTAGGAGAATACTGTCTGTAGTTAACTAGAAAATATGCCAGACCTTTTGTTGGGGGAAGTTAATACTAAATGAGTCAGAGGAAGCCAAGATCTCAGACCATTTTGAAATATTTTCTTCCTCTGTTTTTAGGTAAATGCTTTCAGAGCTGAACCCATTGGGTTTTGAAGTTCTGGTGAAGTTCCATGTTACCTCACTATAATATTAACATGCAATACTGTCCTCTTTATGCCTTTTTCTTCTGGTTATAGCTGGAGTCAAGGTCACCAAGTATTTTCATGTTAGTATCCTTTTTGCTAATTTAACTTGGAGTTCTCTTTGTGACTCTCATGATATCTCTTAATAGTTATTAATTATTATTTCAGTAAAAATAATTGCTTCTTGTAGAAATTATTATAGAGAAAATGTTCCCAGGTTTTAAAAACTACAGATTTTTTTTTTTTTAAATCCATGAATGTCCATGTTTTTGAACACCTTCTGCTAAAATGGTTCATTATATCAAATCCATCTTTTGCTGCCCACCTGAAAGACATACCAAAGCTGGTTTGGCTAAAAGCAAAAGTACTTGACAGAATTGGAGTTAAGTTCTCAAAGGCTTAATCTGTATGGATCACACTGGTTAGTACCAGGTTTCAAGTATGTGAAAACAGCAAATTGTAGCAGCTGGGTCCTTCCTTCTCAGTGGCTGTCGAGGCACCAGGAGCAGTCAGTTGAGGTGGTGTAGGGATGACAGTAGATGGTGCAGTACCTTTGGCTTGATGAGTCGCCATTCATCAGCTGAACCACTCAGTTCATTGTGTGTTCGTGCTGTGCTCCTGCCAATGCAAATGGAGGGTGACTGGTTACAGAAGTGACAATCAGCCAATGGGATATAATTAATTAATTAAGGGTTATCATTTAATCACCTGTACATCCCATAGCTGACTGTCTTCCATGCTTTCCCGTTTCTTGCTGATGGGAAAGAGACTGACTGGTCTGGATACAGAGGAGTCCTAAGACTTAAATAAAAAGGAGTGGAGCAAAAGTATTATGCAATGATTAATTGCTGAGCTGGAACCATAGGTTGTGACATACACTCTTACGTATAAATGATCCAGGTGAGGAGTTATAAACAGGTGGGATGAGACCCTGTGCTGCAGCCTCTAAACATCAGAATTCAATAATGAGTGAAAAAAATGTTCAAGTAAGTTTTCCTGTGCTTTGTTTTACTAACTATGTAATGGGAGTAGTGACTCTCACTTTGTCAAGACATTAAGTGAAAATGGGAAGAACTTGTATTCTAGAATGATGAAAAGAATTTAGAAAGTTGATGACAATGAATTAATGGGGTCTTGCTAGCCTATGGTCCTAAGATGGAGCTATGGGGAGGAAAAAAAAGGTAGAACATGCAGTTTTCTATATAAATTCAATTATGGTAAATGTGGGGTAAGGAATTCTTAGAAAAACAGCTGATAATTATCCTGTTTGGATATTTAAAAGCAGGACTATAGTAATAATACACAAAATAGCTAAATCCAAATTACTTCTGTTATCTCCTGTTTTTGAAAGCTTCATTTCAGAAACAATGTATTGGTAGCACAGTGTTTGTTAACGACATATGTAAGGAAGAACAGTGTGTACTGAAATATGCAGGAGTATTGGTTCCTTCAGGATTTAGAGGAGTGGTGTTTGTCATGCCACTACAGTTTTTAATTTATTGTAAAAAGTAACCTGAATTAAAGGCATCATGTGACCTCAGTGATATGCTACATCTTTTGAGCCACAAAGTATAAATCAAAGATGTGCAGGTATAAGGTCAAAAGATTATAATATAATGTAATACTGCACTTAATGGATGTGTTCTATACTTCAGCATCTTAAGTAAATTAAACATTTTTAAACAAAAACAGTGACCTTAAACTTTACAGAATCACAGAATCATTAATTTTGGAAGGAGCTTCTGGAGGTCTCTTAGTCTAACCCCCCTGCCAAGACAGGTTCACCTAGATAACCTTGTATCTAACTCATTCTAAGAGTACCATTTGTCAGGTGTTGTGCTTTTGTTGTGAACATTGCAACAAAAAATGCAAATAAAATGTTATCTAGTGTTTTGTTTGTTGTTGGTTGGGGTTTTTGGGGGGTTGTTTTTATGTTTTGTTTTTTCCTTTCTTCTTTTTAAATTTGAAATATTGGTTTAATGGGATCTGGTTCCCTCTAGAATTACCACTGAAAATTTCTCCTTTGCATCAATGGCTAAAATCAAGGAATGTAATATAAGACCCATTGTTTCTGAGGTAACTCTAAATTATTATCTTTTTCTATGCACATACATTCTGAACCCAATTTATATCATCATTTCCCCCCCTCATTCTCTGCTATGGAATGGCTCTCCAATAAACAGCAGTGGTAAATCCCAGCCAAAACTTCCTGTCAGTAACAAAAGGTGCATTTGGCAAGCTCCGAGCTCATTTCAAATTCTATTTAATTTATTGGAGATATACTATGATCACTGCAGAGGTGATACACTTGGGAGCATTAGTACACAGACAAATTATAATCTCTCATGCATGCTTTTACTCCAGTTACATGTGGCTAGAATTAAATAGCAAATTTTGCTACAAATCAATTACTACCCAATTGTATTTTGTAAGTGGTCTTTAGTTGGGAACTATTGATTTTCTTTCTAAGCTGTGCTTTTTTACTAATTCATCCATGGAACTGTATTCAGAGTAAAATAAATGATAAAATTATACATATTGAAAGAAGCGTTATTTTAAGACTGCTGAAAAATGGATTAAAATATTTATCTTGGGATTAACAGTATACTGTTCAGTACACTCATGGGTTTAGTTAAATACTTGATATAACTGATCCATAAATTTGAATTCCCTACTGCTTCTAATAAATTATAACCATAAAAATACAGTTTTTAAAATAGTAACCTACTTTCCATCAAAGTTATCTCTATTCAAACTGAATCAGAAAAAGCAAATCTAAATTCACTTGGGGGGACTGTTATGGCTAGAAGTATTTGCTAAGTCACAGGACCAGTAAGAATATTGTGATTTAAATGAATATTAATGAAAACAGCTTTGGGAGACTCAGAATGCATCTAGGAGACCAAATAATCATCTCAGGCTCTTAAATTACAGTTTCCCTATTTCCTGTATAATGAAGTTTTGAGCGGTACAATGCAAAGTTTTTTTTCTTGGCTGACTGCATGTTTAAAACATGTTAAGAATTATTTTGCATTTTTTTAAGTAATGCACATGAGGAATTAATTCTACTTATAGGTATTCTTTCTACGTGTAGGAACTGGGTTCAGATTCCCATTCTTTGCTTCCATATGAACTGGAAAGCAAGCACGTCTCTGCTATTAGCCATCTCAGCGTATAACCACAGAGGCTGGGAAGGCAGAGAATTAGGAACTTCATTGGACATTAAGGAGTTGTTTGTGTCCCTGTCTTAATTTAGTATTGAAGTCTGAAATGCATAAGTACATCCTGTGCATGGAGTCATGTTTGGAAAACATAACTGTAGTTATTCCCCATGGTGGGAATCCACTCTGTCTGGATGCCAGCTGCCTGACAAAGCCACTTTATCATCGCCCTCCTTATCTGAGCAGGAGAAGGAAAACAAAATGAAAGGCTCATGGGTTGAGATAAGGACAGGGAGAGATCACTCTGCAGTTACTGTCATGGGAAAACAGACTCAGCTTGGGAAAATTAATTTAGGTTAATTTATGACCAATTAAATCAGAGTGGGGTAATGAGAGGAAAACTGCGGATCTTAAAACACCTTCCACCCAACCCTCTCTTCTTTCAGGCTCAACATTGCTCCTGATTTACTCTACCTCCTCCCTGCAGTGGTGTAGGGAGATGGGGACTGGGGGCTGTGATGAACTGACATTCATCATCCTTTATTTCTTCTCAGTGGGGAAACTCCCCACACTCTACCCCTGCTCTGGTATAGGTCTCCTCCAAGGGCTGCAGGGGGATCAGTGCTCCACCATGTGCTCCACGGGCTGCAGGGGAATCTCTGCTCTGGTACCTGGAGCAGATCCTGACCTTTCTTCCTCACTGGTGTGAGGAAGAGTTGTGTGTGCAGATTCTCTGAAATGGTGCGTGCAGAGTTGTTTCTCTGAAATATTGTCACTCCTCTCTTCAGTCAAATCTGTGGCTGTGTAGTTTTATCCAACTAACACATATATTTTCTGAGAGGCTCTGATGGGCACGGCCTTCATCAGTGCCAATGGCAGGGCATCCTGCAGTCAGCTGGTCCTGGTTCTTTCATACACAGGGAAAGCTTCTAGCACCTTCTAACAGAAGCCAGCTCTAGTAGCTGTCCCTTCCACCTAAACTTTGCCATTCCCACAGTGTTGTTTCATATTGTGTCAGGATATGTAGATGTGACTGTTACAAATGTTTATGATTGAATGGCACCAATTACCACTGGAAATGTTGAATTCCATGAGACCAGACCTGATGGGGGCACTGCTGGAACTACTGACCAGGTTAGACTGCACAGGCAGTGTGTCCGCTCTGCCAGCACCAACAGAGCACATAAGTCTGAGGGGCAGAGCATTACTTGAAGGGTATTTCAGAGATTGCTAGAAGAGGGATAATAATAAATTCTGTTTTCTTGTCTGTTTCAAACAATGCTGGAAAACAGCCTTTGAAGAAGGCTGCAAGCTTTTCCTGCTAGACCACTAGTTATTGCAAGAGAGACACTTTAAAAGGTGAAGACGGCATGGATGATAATAGAGAAAAAAAAATGATCTTGAATGAAGCTGTGAAAAACAGTCTATATTCTCAATGTAGCAGCAATGAGTATGAATGTATTGCAAAAATATAAAACTATTCCAGGCCTTGCCTAGAATTCTTGACATTCATATTTATTTATGCAGACTACATTAATTTAAATTCTTTGCGGACAGGACACATGAAAAATTTTGGAATTAAGTTTACTTTTGCAAGTGAATGAATTTGCTCTTTGGTATTAACATATAAATTTACTGGCCTGCACTGATGGCTAGGAGAGTGGGAATGTCATTATTATTGGGAAAGAGAATCTAAACAGAGAGAACTTGTATGAGTTAAAGCTACTCAATAACTAAAAATAGTTGCATGCTTTATTTTGCACAGGAGTATGCCGTTGATCTCTGGAGCTGCGGCTAAGATATCTACTAAATTTTCCATTTCTCCTTTTCTTTTTATAAGCAAAAGTATAAAATATGCCACCTTTGACATGCTTTAAATTTGAATTCACCCAATAGAAGAAATGTAGAGTGGGTCTGAATGGAGACAATGCTATCCCAAATTTTGAGCATGGATTTTTTTCCCCTTCCTCCAAATTCATCTGGGATATTAATTTCTTATTTGCTGAAAATGTCGAAACATCTGCAAGAGGAATATTATCTGCTTCCATACTCCCTCCTTTTATTGTAAGTCATTGTAAGTTCTCACTGCTGAAAGTAATCAGGAGATTCAAGGCCGCTCCATCTCTGTTCTATCTTTAATTCAAATGGACTTGAAGACTTTGAAGAAGATGGGGCTGGATTAGGTGAAGAGAAAATAGCTAAAGAGGGGCCTAGATAAATCTGAGGCTGATTTTCAGGGTAAGACCAAGCTTCTTACTCTATGGTTGTGCTGATTTGGTTAATGTTATGTTGTGAGTGTCGGAGACTTCTCAAGGAAAAAGTTGCTACCTTGGAAATTGATGTGCTGTGTGGAAAATAGCAGGATCATGGCATAACTTCATCAACAAATGGAATTCAGTAGAGGCTTTGGGTTCTTGGTTGTCATATGAAGCATTTCTCTTCTCTCATTCATGTAGTGCTGAGCTGGCCTTAGCAGCTCTTCAGATGCCCATTTCCTTCCAGTAGGATCCACACTTGAGAACTGGAACAGGGTTAAAAGTGTGCAATGCTGTGATCAATGAAGCCTGTCAAAACTGGCAGGAGTGATGCTGAAAGAGAGAGGGACAAATTATTTCATTGTCCAAGTTTCTAGATTATAGTGGTCCTTCTCCTACTGCATGTGGCAGCTGCTCTTTCATGACACGGAATCATACCCCACTGCTCTCAACACCCCTCTCTGAGGAAAAAAAGCAAGAACCAGAAAATAATTACAAGATATTTTTAGCAAGGGATATGATCATGCACTGATTCCTAGAAAAATGACAACATAGAAGAACAGTGAGGCCTAAGGGTGTGTTTTCTTCCTCATTTTTTGTCTCCTGCTCCAAAAATGCTTTCAACATCCATTGTGCTGAGTAGTACTTACGGATATGAACACGTGTTCCCAGCAATTTGATGCTGCACTGCTGTAGTTTGACAAATGGGGAGAAGTAGCTTGTGTCATGGATATTGACAGTATCAATCACAAGGCTGTCATGAAATTAAGAAGGGCCATCACAAGGAGAAAGATCCATGAGTGTTTATGTTCATTCTCCTTCTCCATATTTCACTGTCAAGGAGTGGTTAGCTGGTATTGTTGTGCTGCATGAAAAAAAACCACACTGAAAATTCTCCTTTACTCTGGGCATGACCAGAGAAAATGGCAGTAATACTTTATGCTACAGATATTGATCAGCGTGGACATTAGTGCTCATTAAAATGAGCTGTTCAGGATGACAGAGCTTGGAAAACAAAAGTGCCCACTGGTAGCTCTCATAATGGACTAATTCCCACAGACTTGCACCCACAGGCACTGCCTTCTGTGCAGTGTTCATCCCAGCTTTATTGCTGTGCAGAGAGCCCACAGCAAGGATGAGAAAATTCCTCTCTTGCCTATATCTTTACTGAAAGAAAGGCACTATTTGTGAGAACCAGGTGAGCTGAGTGAATCCTACAAATGAGTATTGAGCATAAGCAGACAACCATGGGCTTTCAGCAATTATTGTTTCATGTTAAAAATGGTGATCACTGGATTTCATCCATCCATGCGTTGAATGCGACCTTATGTGAAATGATATTTCATGCATCTGTGCACAGCTTCAGTACAATTTCTAAGTGTGGGTCCCGGTGTGTGGGAATCTGTGCATTGTATATAACCACGCACACATGTGCAGTTACTTCTGCAAATATGATGAAGAACAATGTGAAAATACAGTCTAGTCAACTAGCAAACTTGATGTGTGGTCTCATAGTCACGAACTCAGTTCTAGAATTTAAAGTAGATTGTTAAAGTTGACCCGTACAAAGAAAATAATTAGTAAAAGCTAGAAATTTCTGGCATGGCTGTGTTTTCACCTCTCAAGTGAGGTGAAATGGTCTATTAACTCTCAAGTGCTTTTCTGTCATCAGCACCCAGAGAGACTCAAAGGTGATTACATACATCTTTTCTCATCCTTCCTGTTCACAAGTATTAGATTACCTAAGAAGGAAACCAAATTTCTCCAGCTCAGTTAGTAAATGCAGACAAAGTGCAAAGTCAACACCTTTTTTTTTGCATTCTCCGTGCTACTCATCACCATAGTATTTATATGCCTCATGTATTACTACTAGATCTTCAAAATATATCTGCACGGAAAGAGAATACACTTACCAAGGCTTCACAGAGAAGTAAAATTAATGTATCCCTTAATAATGCAGAACATCTATGCTAAAGTGGAGAAAGAAATTCTGCCTTTTCTAACAAGTATCTTTTTATCTTGTATAAAAATCTATTTTCCTTTCCACACTGTGTGAGTGTAACGTAAAGAAAGCCTGACACTGAAACAGACTTAGACCAGATATTATATTCTAACTAGTTTTGACCCATCTCATCTGTGTGATTTGGGTTTTTTTAGCTTTTGGTGGCATTTTATTGATGTTATTATTATTTCAGATTATTAATTAAATTTTCATTGATTATTACATACTTTTGTTTCTAATGAGATTAATCACTGGGGTTTTGTTGTTCACTAACTTAATATTAGTACTGTCTATGGCTATGTACAGGATGCAACATTTTTTTGAACTCAGATTCTTTAGAGACACCCTGACTTCTGTCGCTTTTTAACAGCTCTAGAAAGACATAACTTATTTTAAAGGGTGTGATTCCAGTGGTGGTACAGTGCAGCATCAGTCTGTAAGACAGATCTTGAAAACCAGAGTATTGTTACAGTATATCATTATCTGGACATTTGTCATAGAACAGGTTTTCATAATAAGCTTCAAAGAAGGTGGAAGCCCAGATTTAAGCTTCAGGTTATTCAGAAGTGCTTCTATAACAGCAGCTTTGTATTCTCTGCACTTTGACCAGTAATCTCCATGCGTCCATTGAGGTTGAAATAAAGCTGGTTTCTCTATCTGGCAATGTAAGGTGAAACTAGAAAGACTGAATTTTATATCTTTTATTCTATTTTATTCATTTAAATCCCTCTTGCTTCCCTGAATTTTCCTTAATCTCTCTGTTATCTAATAAAAATTAGAGGTGGGACATAATTACCTGTGAATCCTTTTCAGTTGGTTGATTAAAGATAAAAGATAAAAGTACATGAAATCTGAAGCAGGTTAAGGAGAGCATGGAGAATACTGGACCTGCAAACCACTTTTGTAGATTGTATGCCAAATGATATGTCATTAAAATAGCTTTTTTCACAGCATTACAACATGTACCAGGTTCATGGCTGCTCCAGAATACAGACTTAATGAAGAATCTATTCATAATGCAGTTAGCTCCTACATTTCATGGATTTGCAACTTCCTGAAATTCATTGTGCAATGGGGGCTTTAACTCCAATTCTTGAATACCTTATATTCCAGATATTCTGAGTAAAAAACAGACAGACAGTACATTTAACTTAATTATTTTACACTTCTGTGTACAAATTGACATATTTAGAAGCATTAAAGAAGAAAAGAAAAAATCTGTAAGTTTTTAAGCCTCCCTCAATTTTTGTGGCTTAGCATTTTTAGAGGTAGCTAAGTTTTTTGCAAGTTTTATGTGAAATTCATTGATGTCTCTGTAGTGAAATATTTTTTGTGTGTTTTTGTAGATGCAAGTGCCTAAGTCTGAAGGAGTTTCTTCTCCAAACATGTTAGAGGAAACACCTTTTATGTGATAAAGTTCCTAAATTTTTTCAAGAGAGGATACATTCTAGTTACAAAATAAGTGCAAGGAAGTTACTTATGGCACAGACCTATTGCAGGTTCTGTCCCAGTGTTTCTTAGCTCTTAAAATCTTAACCAAAAGACAAATATTAGACATTTATACACCTACTATTAGATATTTCATCTGTCGTGTTTAGTTGAAGTCTTGCTTTATCCTATTCTTTTTGGGTTGGGTTTGTTGGATTCTTTTTTGTTCTAGAGGAAACTGTAAGTAGCTTTAGAAATATGCACCATGGTATAGGTGGTCTTGCAACCAAGAGGTCAGAGGAGTGATCTGACATAGCATTTTTAAATGTGCTGCTTTGTCAGGAGGCTGACAGTTCTCCTGCTATGTACATAAAATCTCATATTGCTGTGAATGCTAACGTGGTTGTCAGGAGCAGTTTCGCCATTCTTTTTAGCCTGTGTCATGTAAGATTCCTTTAAGCAACTAAAGAAACAGCCATAATCCATTTGATTTTCTGTCTTCCCATGAGGAAAAGTTTTGACAGATGATAAATAGCAACTGCTGACAATCATCAATGTGGCGCTATCATGCTTTTACATTAAATACAAAAACAGAGTTGTAATGTCACTAGGGATAAGACTTTTGACACATAAGAGACAAATATATAATCCTCAGAACTAAATCACTATTGGGATCTGAGGAAGTGCAACAAAGCACAGCTGCTTTTAGAATCTCACAAAGTCAAACTAAAGCTAACTTTGATATCTGGAATTGTGTGCATGTTCCAATCTGGGATATCTTGCTGTTGAGCCGCAAGCTGCTGTTATACATGCAAACGTCAGTGAATGTATGTGCACAAAGTAGAAAGACACTTTACATCACTGTCTTGTTTAATTAAGGTCAAAAAGGGACCAACATCAAAATAAAGAATAGTGCTCTCCGAGCCAGGGCTAAAGTGCCGGTTCTTTTCATCATAAAAAGCCAGTCACACTAGTCACACTGAAGTATTTTACTCTGTGCAACTTATTTCTTGCAAGTATTTTACTCATTTGCTCATAAAAGAACAGTTGTTAAAAACAAAAATAGTAGCATTAAGTACTGTCATAAAATTATTTCTTTCAGGGAAGAAAAAAGAATATGTGTGTTTCCCCCATGTTTTTAATGATTCCATTCCACTTTCACTAACACTACTTTTAATCTTTATTTGAAAATGCAGAAGGATTAGAAATAGTACCATGTTAATACCAAAGCACTTTTTATAAAATGAGAAATAATTTCAAATGACAATTTTATAAAATGTAAGTCAAAAGAGAGCACCTTTATGCATATGTCCTTTGATGCAATCATTTTCCTCCTCTATTTTGCCACTCTCTGGCTGGGATTACAAAATTCTCTTGGGTCTTATGTAGAGGACAAACTGTGTCTGAGCTGGGGATATCTTTGAGACTGAGATTTGAGATTGGAATGTCTTTTTACTGCTGTGACATGCCTCAAAATTTCATAAGGCCCACTTGCCTAGAGAAATGTATTTTATTATACCTGTAAGGGGAAAATCTGTTTTTATTCCCATTCATGGGGTTCTAAATCATAGCTGCTGTCCTATACTGTGACAAAGCCTTCCATGATGTGGAATTTCTGGCTTGATTTACTAAGCTGAAGGAATTTTTCCCTCTGATCTACCTCTGTTTGCTGAGAATCACTAGCATTATCTCTGTAATGGTCCCCATTCCCAATTCGGGAACAGGAGTCAAGTGAGCTGCACACACTCCTAATGCAAAATTCTTTGCATTAATTTCAGAGACCTATTCTATGTAGATATTAATATTGTGAGATTTCAGTATCCTTTTTATTTTTAATATATGTGAATGAAAATGGTCTATTAACTTTAGAAATGCATTTTAATATCTTTGAGTTCCTAGATGTTTTAACTAGAAATGTTTGCATAAATCCACTAGAAAAGGAAGTTTAGGGAGATAGCAGTCAATACCGTTTGTATCTGTTAGATAAAAGCTGCTTGCATTAGTGTTCCATCATGTCTTAATGTGACAAGCTTGAAGTTAAGACAAGAGAGAATCTATGGAATGGATAATTTAAGCAGAAGTACCCAAGTGTAACAGACAGCAGAGAAACTGTATTTCCAGCTTGTGAAGTCTCAAAGGAGGAGTAGTTTTTTTCATACAGTAAACAGAACATCCACCATCAAATGTTCTCTTTTATCCTTCTGGGACACTGACCACTCGCTTTTAAAGAAACCTAGACATCTTAAATTTGTGTTCAAAATATGCTTTTCCTGTCACAGTCTTGCAAATCTTAAAAAAAATAAACTTTGGAGTTTAGAGTTTTAGAAGGAAGCAGAGTGAATATTTGTTCAGCAATTTGAAAATTTTTACTGAAAATGTCTGGAGGAACCATGAAGATTCAGAGAAATGTGATGAACAGCTTTAATGAGCACATCAGAAATGTACAGCTGAAACTGAGTCCTACTTTATGGTGTTAGTTTTGGTGCATTTTTCTCCCAGGAGTGGACCTGCTAACAAAAACATTTTGGCTTCAGAAAAAACTAGAAGGAAAGTAAATTGAAGAAAAGTATATGATCTCCATAACATTCTTTTTTTAATATAATACATTGTTGCTTACTCTGATTTGAATTTATGAGAGAAAATATTTAAATCCCCATCAGCTCTACTAAATTTATTAGCTCCAGATCTAAATAGCTATTTGTGTTCTTAAATTTTACAGCCTACCAAATATTGTTTTCCCTTTCAGCCATCTAAGTAACTCTTTATCCAAAATCCTCAATGGGATGTCTAGTCTGGTCCCTCTGATAGTTTTTCCTCCTCCCATGAAAACACTGTGACCCCATTTGGCTTTCATCAGATGACTTAGCTGTGACACTGTTACAGGAAACAACTCTCCTTCTATGGGAGAAACAAATATTTGTGAAGTCAATCGAGATGGCACAATGCACACCAATAACAATAAAACAAATTAATTACTTTGTTTTCTAGAAAACAAAGCATACTGTAATACCTTAAGAGAAAAATACGTGGGAAATGTGAGGGCCTTTTTTGGGCATGTTATCAATCTACTCAGTATAGTATCACCACTTCCACATATTTCATTCAAGAGAAGTACACTAAACTGAGCTATCATTTCTTTATAGTTAATGCAGTTGTTCTGATCTGTCTGTCTGGGGATGTTTTGTATTTCTATCTTTTGTGGCAAAGTTGCTAGTACCTAGAAGGAGCTCAGCTATTGATTCAGTTTCCAAAAACTGATACAAATTGAGAACCACACAGAGTCATTAAGAAGTACTGATTTGGGTTTTTATGACTGCAATAATTTTTCAAGAGAATATTGACTGACTGTGTCTAGCAGTTCTTTATATTTATTTGCTTGGCTGAACTCTTCTTGGAGACTTTTAGCTAATGGCCAAAAGGAAAACAGCACACCAGACTACCTAATAATTTGGTAGTTAATATGTTTTTTGGGATGTAGGTAATCGGGTGAGAGTTCTCATTCAGAACAGAGGAGTATCCAAAATGTTGTGTTGCTCTGCATTAGAGATCTCCCTTAATTTTTTAATAGCTTTGGGAAGTTTTCAAGGTGCAAGAAACTCAGATTCCGGCTAAGCTCTAATGAGAAGTACTTAAAAATAATCTTTATGCTTCTAGAATCATCTTTCCAAAAAGTATTTTAAATACATAAATTGTTTTCTCCAGCTTGGACTCCTCACTTCGGACTTCATATTCTGTCTGTTGCTACATACATGTACAGGTCTTACAGAACTTGAAAGTCCAAACCGAAAGACCAGTGAATAGAGTGAGAGAGAGGAGAAATAATTTCAGTTATGAAAACAGGTATTTCAGAAAGGTGAGAACATGTTTTTCACACTTGCAATATGGTCCCATCCTAATCAAGGACTTCTCTTTCATTCTTTCATTTTTTTTTTTTTATCAGGAGTTACAACAGTACTGCTAACTCTTTCTGCACATTGTGTTACATGTAGCACAGTCTGTGATGCGCAGGAAATTTTGAATGGGAGGCAAAGGGGTGTAAGTGGGTGTGAGTGAAAAGCTTTAAATGCATGTCTTCACCTGTAGGAGCTCGTTGTCAGTGGCTCTGCACACCTGTATAACTCCTCACTGGAAGTTTTGGATGTTACACCTTGAAGCATTCAAGTAAAGCCTCATAGCTTGTCAGAGTAATTTCTGGTATTTGGCTTTTTAATTTTTACATGGGTAAAAAACAGTTTTCAACATTGTTTCCACTGCAGTTGTATCTAGCAGTTTCTGAAGAAATAAAAATAAATGAAGGAAGGATTCCTAAAGGGCAAATATATATGGAAGGGGGAGGAAAAAAATGCTTTGTTTACATTTTTAGAACTTTTCTTCATCTTTGCACTTTCATTTTTCATCTTTTGTGCTTTTGTGCAATTCATACTTTCTCATTACTCACTAATTTCTTCTTCCAACTTTCCTCTTGTTTTTTAACACTTTCATGCTATTCTTTTTCTGGAGGCTTCCCCCAGGCTACTCTTCATCTCTCTAGAAAACTCTGTTCCCTTTCATTAGCATCCCTTTTATTTGATTCTCTGTTCCTTTGTGTCCTACATATATTTCAGTTCTAGTCCAGCTTATTTATTTTTTAGAGGGGGTTGTGGGTTGGTGGGTTTTTTCCTTATTATTGATTTTATGAGCTTTAATGAGGAGGCTTATTTTTTTCCCTGCATTTTTATGATGTCTCTGTCTTGCTGTTCTCACAGAATTTCTGCTGGTCAAAGTGCCCAGCCTATCAGACAGTGCTACTTTCTTAATCCAGGCAATATTGACAGAAGGTTTTGGTATGCCCTGAGTGGAAACTAGTTAAAAACCTTGAAAATAAATTAATTCATATCTAATGAAGGTGTGATTTAAGTTGCTTTAGCAACTTCTGTATGTAGCTATTTAGAATTGATATTAAAAGAAAGAATGGTTTATGTAGTATTATATAATTATATATATATATGTACACATATATATAACATTTCACCATCAAGATGTATTTTCAGATTTTTTTGAAATATTTTAGTTTGTAATATCCAAAGGTTAAAAGATACCTAATAACATGAAGTAAATGAAATTTGATGCATTTTTAAAAGTTATTTAAGTGGTTACTTTTTCATAATGATGATTTTTTTTTTTCTTGAAACATTAGGTATTTAAACACATTCATTGATTCCTACAGTTGATACTTGCTAGGTGCTAGTTTTAGCATTTTGAATGCTTAAAAATCAGTCTTCAAAGACCTAGTCAATTTGTCACACAAATTTTGGCCCCCTTTCAACTTCAACATTTGAATTAGTTTCATGTAAGAACACTAAGGTATTTATATTCTGCCTTTTTGTATGTGAGCCTACATAGGTTTTAGAATACATGAGAAGTCTGGTGACTAAAAAAAAACTAACTAACTAACTAACATGCTAAAAAAAACTTCTTGAATAGTTGCAAATCTTATGCATTTCCCCACAGTTTTT
Organism: Cinclus cinclus; assembly: GCF_963662255.1. Classification (NCBI taxonomy): domain Eukaryota; kingdom Metazoa; phylum Chordata; class Aves; order Passeriformes; family Cinclidae; genus Cinclus; species Cinclus cinclus. Next base: position 17,524,073 of record NC_085053.1, read on the forward strand.
CCCACAGCCTAAACAGGACCTTACCTTTAATTAAATGAGTGGTTTCACTAACTGTATCAGAAGTTTACTGGCAATCAAATTAAGCATGTTCTTAATTCACTTGGAGTTATGCCTCTTTAAACAACATTTCTAATAATTTTTTGCCAGAATTTTAGCAACAGAGTTGTCCTTGATGGCAGTATGAACTGTATTTTGCATACAGAGCTCTTGCTAAGTTAATAGAACATTTACCTGTTAAAAACTGCAGAATCAGACTGAATTAATCCAGCCTGCTTTTGAGAACCTAAAATAAACAGAACTGCTACAGTGTGCTTTGGCAAAGTATTTCAATATCAAGCTGAATTACTGTTTGTACTTTCTAATATCTGATTTAACATTTTGCATGAAGTTACTCTCAGACTGTCATTAATCCATGCCCTTCCTCTTAAAATGAGATATAACACTATGATTATTTGTAAATAATTTCTAAAAATCTGCAGCTGACTAATCTGAAGCTGTCTAATCATTCTTTAAAATGAATAACTCCAAGTTGTAAGATGTGATGTCCATCTAGTGCTTTATTTTGTCCTAGTGATGTCACTTCTGAAGTGTAATGTGATAATCAGAATTGCACACAATATTCAGTATTTGGTCTCAGTAGTCTTTCATTTGGTACCAGAATGCCTTCCCTTGAAAAATATTAATTCCCTTTTTATTCTTTCCCCTCTACCTTACAATTTCTTGCTCTGAATTTTTTTTTTGCCTTTGAGTCACTGCAAAATATTGCTCCAAAATATTGTGTATGATCATAGAAAATGCTTTGAACTATCTTATTCTCATTTTCTTTCCCTGGCCTTTATTCTGTGTCTTGCATTAATTTAGATATTGGTCTCTGTGATTATTTTTGGTCCCTAGTTTCATTACCTTTTACTTCTTTACGTGGATCTGTATAAACTACTTAGCTTCTCTTAAGCCTAATTCTATCCAAATCATTATGACTTTATTTGCTCTGTTCCTCTGTATTTACTACTACTCAGCTCTGTGTCATCAGCAGATTTAGCTACTTTTGAAAAGATGCCCTCCCACAAGGTCATTTCTCTATTAGCCTATTAAAAGGGATCCATCTGTGATCACCTGTTGCACTTTTCTTTCTTATGGAGCCCTTTTCTGGGACAGGCAATTTTTCAAAGGTGAGGGTAGTAAGACAACTCTCTAAACTGTGCAGTGCAGATATCCTGTCCCAGGGAATTAATTTATACATCTTCCTGATTAAGTGGCAGTGGAGTTTTCAAGTATGATGGGGGAACAGAAGCGGAATTCTGCGATTACGGGGACATAACATGAAACTTGTCCAATAAGAGAAAAATACCTTTTTATTAATAAAATTTACTGTTAGTGCACAGAAGGAAAAAAAAAAAATCTCATGATAAGTATGTCTGTGTGCCCAAACCTCAACGCATCTGAGCTACTTTAGAAGTGAATTAACTCAAACATTGCAAGCAAAACAAGTTTAGACAGGTTACTCTTGAGATGATCAATAAAACAAGAATTTCCTTTGTGCATGCCTCTGTGCTGCTCCAGCTATCCTATTCCCTCTGTCATTTAAAGCTACCACTTATGGATTTTACTGTAAATGTGTCCCTACATTTCAAAAAAAAGATGTAAAATTAAGTTGTAAGGAAGGAAGCCATAATTTACAAAATGTAATCCTCATTGGATGTACTTCTAACTTTAGGTTTATTATTAGAACATCAGAGTAGTAAATGCCCTTAACTTGAATTTCTTTATATTTTTGTATTTGTCATAAAGAAAACTTAATATTTTGTAAAAAAATGTAACACCTATTCAGCATGTTATTCATATCACCTTTTTTTTTTTTTTTTCTTTTCTAATACCTGGTGTCTCTCACTACAATTTGATGTAGGTGACTTTGTATGAGTAAGTTGAGGGTGAATCCAGCCTAGATGTCTTAGAACAGTGTTCAGTTCACCTACAGAGTGACCCTTCTTGGTCACTTTGAGCAGAAGGTATGTTCTGGTGCAATTTAGAGTATGCACAAGACTCCTTTAATTTAACTTTGAATATGTATAGACACTAAATTGGAGGGAATTTGAACTATTATGACTTTGCATGGCTAAACTAATTCTGATTAGTCAACAAAATTACTCACAATGTGATTTGCATCTCTGTAACTGAGATGGGAATTTGGCAAACAGAACATGCTGGTGAATTTACTGTCTATCTCAATGTAGATGTCTACACTTCATGTAAAACAGCCATGCAAAGAGACAGTATGGCTACAGAGGGAGAGCATAAGGTTCATTTAGCTGAGAGCTGAATGAATTCTTTGCCTAAGTATTCCCAAAAGTAGGGTAAGGCAACATTCCAGAAACTGCAAAACGCACTCCTCAGGGAAAAGTGAAATGTTAAAAGGTTTTACCATCATACTAGAGCTGATAATTAGGCAATTATGACTATTAACTTTGACAGAACACCAGCATTAAATGCATTAGATCCCAGAGTTTGGATGTAGAGAGCTAGGAAAATAGTAGGTCTTTGCTGAGCCTTTCTGAGAACTATCTTCAGACAGGTTAGCAATGAAGAGCTAGAAGGTATGAAAATGTTTCCCCTGCATGTTAAAGAAAAAAAAAAGAATAATTCTGGAAAAGGCACTGAGCAGGAAATTTGTGTTCAGTAAGAACATAGTTGTTATTAGTAACATTGAAAAAAATTGCCTCAAAATCTATTTAGCAGTGCATATTTTTAGCAGTGCATATTTTTAGCAGTGCAGGACAAAACTGGGCTCTTAAAACCATAGTTAGGTTTGTTAACTTCTCTGTTTTCCTCTACTCTTCTAATGGAAGGTTTCAGAAGCAATGTAATGCAGTCAAATAAATTGAAAAACTCTCTGAATCCTGAAGTCTCTCCTCAGCAGTTGATTGCTGCATGGATGGGTACAGGATACATTTCTATGTTCTCCCCAGGGCATACCAGGTCATGAGAATGGGTGGAATGAAAAAAACAGCTTCAACCAAACTGCTGCTGTGATAGAGCAAGCAGTAGTTTCGTCTGGAAGATCAAAGAGTGCTACAAACTCTGCTCAGACTTTGTGCTAGTCCCAGAACTGTGTGTGTGTGTGTGTGTGAATGAAGAAGATTATTCTCTGTCAGTGAATACAGATCTCTTTTATACCACATGGTTCAATGCAGTTGTTTAAGAAATCCTGTGAATTGAAAAGATGGGTCTGTTGTGCTCTGTCTCTGGTAAAAATTAAAACAAGACCTGCAATCTTTTCACTCTGCAGCCAGAGTCAAAACTCATGTTCAGTTAAGTCAGTTTTATGCTCAGTTCCTTGAATATGTCTATTGATTTGAATAACTGTAACATATAGTTCCTTCTAGCAGTGTTTGGCAAAATTATGGAGGAATTCTATTTAGGCAAATAACATACAAAGTCATTATAAATTCATAAGATATAGAAACAAAGCAAAACTCTGTCACAGTTCCAGAATTAGCTAACAATATTTGGCATTTCTGATAGCTTGTTTCACTAGAGATTGTCAAGAAGCTGTTTGTTTGTGAGACCACCTTCTGGATTTAGTGGCTCCACAGAAATTTGAATCAGTTGTGAATTATCACTTCTTCCTGTTTCTTTTCTCTGTGCATATTCCTGGGGAAAAAAAAATAGGTTAAATTCTATTCCTAGATGTCACCATTTAAAACTAGCAAGAGTTATGTACAATTCAAATGAATAATTTGGCTTATAGTTATTCAGTTGAGCAGTGTGACAGCTGAACAGAATGATTTTCTCATATATACAGGGAGATCCTATTTTCTTAGTTTTGTTAAAAAGCAAAACCTTTTTCTTCTCACTTTGGCCCTATAAGGAGAACTCAGAGCAGTTCTCACAGGTAGAAAAGAGTAATTTTTACATGGGAGTATTAGTGAAGTGAAAAGTGTCTCCATACATGTATTTGTGCTCTGTTTCCTACAGAAGCATGCAAGATGCATACTCACTTAAGGGGAGACCATCTAACAGAGCAAGTTTTCCAACCTAGGAGTACACAAAATTGTGTGAACATCAGCCCATGATGGGAAATTCATGTGCTTATGTAAGGGTGTTTTAGACTTTCAGCTGTATCATTGAACACTTACTTTTGAGTACTGGCTTTGGAGATGTGAAAGGCTAGAAAGCATACAAAGCAGATGAAGAGACATTGATGCACTGAGACAGAGCTCAAAGTAAGTGCTTTTGTAATTGAAGGCTTGCAGGATCATCGAATTTCCACTGTGAAATCTTAACTAACTTGAATCTTTTATCTTTTGCTGGTGCTTAAAATGTACAGTCACAGGGTACCCATGCTCTAAGAACTGAATGACCTGGATTTTATTCTTGAGTTGCTTATAACATGCTGCATCCTCTTATCAGGTCATTGTATCTTTCTATAAATTATGTTTCTCAGCGGGAAATTAATTTTATTATTCTTTAAAAATATATGAAGATCCATCCTCCCTCTTTTTTTCTGTCATATTTTAACATGAATTGGGATAGGTGGTAGAGTCACCATGCCTGGAGGTGTTCAGGAGGTTTCTGGGTCTAGCACTGGGTGACACAGTTTAGTGGTTTAGGGGTTACAGTGGTAGTGCTGGGTTGATGGTTGGACTTCATGGCTGTCCTTACAACCTTGATGATTTTATGATTCTATAAGGCAACTAAATCAGAAAATGCAACATCTGATGCACACCATCCTATTGAGGGTCTTTAGTCTGCAACAGGCTATGTCGCTATGAACATTGCAGTCAAATTTAGTTGCAATTACACACATAAAAAAATTTCCAAAAATACAAACAAGAAAATCTCAACACTGCAAAAAAACCTATTCAATCAAAAAACAAGGTGAACAAAAAACACCTAAAATAAACAAATGAAAAACACTCAAACCAAACAAAACAATATATACAAAACCAAAAAAAAAAAAAAAAAAAGAGTGATTTAACCAGTGTAACATCATGATTAAAACAGCCGGACTTCACTGGCACCTGATCTGGTTTTGATTTCTATCTACCCAGGTCTAGTTTTTTTTTACATATGTCAAGGTAGACAAATGTCAATAAGTGAAGTCTTCTTTGCCTGAGAAATGACTTTGTTTCCTGTGGTAAGGTTCTAGTCAGCCCCAGTCCCAAAACTCTATAGCTGTTTAAACACTGCATTCTGGGAAATATAATAAAACATGTTAACTGTACAGTGTTTGTTGTAAAGCCTTTTGTATCAGGATTGGCTTATGGCACTTCAAACTTGTGCAAAATAGACATTCTCACCAGTATGAAGAAGTCTTTCCTGCCATATTGCTTCTGGAGATATTATGTTTAGTTCTCAATTAAAAAATAAATATAAAAAATTAGCAGTTGAGAGGAGAAAGAGATATATCAAAAGAAGTCCTCATATAATTAATGCTAGCAAACTGATAGCTCTCACAGATTCCAAACAGCAGATTAAAACCTTTCTATGAATTCTAAATCATCTCAGTCTGGATTCTAGTCAGGAAGACTTCTACCAGAAATCATTATGGAATCTTTGATTTGCATTCTTCCTTTTGGTAAGTCTATTCATAACATGAACATTATTCATCAAGAACTATTTCCAAGCTTTGTCCTGTGTTCATGCAATCAGAAATTGATTTTTACTTCCCTGGAACTGAACTTTGAATTGCTGGTGATTTTTTTTTTCTTGCATTCCTTGCCTCCTTTCTGATTAAAATAAAGACAAAAGTTCATAAAAGTTGTTCTGCTGCAGTATATCACTAGAGAAGTACACTGAGTGGAAATCCAGGGATCTGTGAGTGCAGAAGAACATGCTGAATTAAATTTGGTTGACATATGCCAGCCATCTCCATCTCCCCTCTTATACTGTCTAGCCCTTAAACTAGGAAGTGAGCAATAATGTGAAGTTTGTATCATCATGTTCCTGTTAATGTACCAGTATGTCTAGCACCAGATACAGGAAACTAGAAAGGTTTGGCAATTTCAATTCCTCATTTTCAGTTATTCTTGGAATAGACTGAGGCAGTGAGAGTGCAACCACTCTTCTTTTTCCCTGTAGAGAGTCTGACAGGAGCAATACAAAAGGTGTACCTATAAAGAAATACAGTCATGCAAACATCCCTGGATTATCAACACGGTTTTCATCACAAATCTAAGCACAGTCCTATACTAGCTACTGTGAAGAAAACAAATTCTATCCAAACCAAAACCAGTACATACTTTATTGACTTTTTTTTTTTTTTTCCACATGGCCAACTAAATAATTTGACTGAGCAAAATATTGTGCGGTAGATTTATTTCCTTCTGGCGTTTTGGTCTTTGTAGTCTTTCAGAATGTTTTCACTAAAAGTCCAATATGTAACACTGCTGTATCTCTCACTTCAAGTGTGTAAGAATGAGACCATTGAGATGAAATCTCATTTTTTTTCCTTTTAAAGGGGAAAATAATTAAATATCATGTCCTAGAAATGTATAACTACAGAAAGGAATGTGTTTTCAAAGATACTTAAGATTTAGTTCTAGTCTTAAAAGAGGAAATAAGATGTCTTAGTTGAAATCACTGGCTGGCAATCACATTTTCCATAGTGTACCTGTAATATTTTTTTGAAGACAGCTTCTAGGTCTCGCTTATAAAGGGGTAAATGCATGCAGGGATGATGACAAGCAAAAATCCCCAAAGGAGAAAATGAAAAATGAGTGTGCCTAGTTTACATTGTTTCTTCTATTGCAAAATCCTAGCAGAGAGATGGTTATTGGTTGTTGGATGAGCTAAGGAATGTTAAAAATTTTAGTTGATTATGTCTGCCTCCACCATCAGTTGTCTTTGTGACATCAGGTATATAATAATAGATATTTTAAAGGAGACAGTATCAGTCCGAGGAAACTGAAATAGGTTGCTTAAAAACCAGATTTCTGTCTAACTTAGTTTTAATGCTTCTACATTAAAATATGTAAGTTGATTATAACTGTGTGGGTGTTGTAAAATATGTCTTTCTAAACCACTTACAGGTGGTAATCTATCACCCATGTCTTTGGGTCTCTAGAGAGTTTCACTAATCACTTTTCCAGAAATATAGAGGTCATTTGTCTGCTACCTTTTATTACTACTTACTTGAGCAACAACTTTAAATAGTTGTATGGAAACAGAAAGAATGAATAAAGAAGTTTAAAACCTGGAGGGAAATATGTTTTTTAAGTATTTGATCCTTGGTTCAAAATGTTGGCCATAAATGTTGGAGGAAGTAATATGGAAAATATGGTAATTGAGAGAAAACGAGAAAATGCAGGCTGAAGTGGAAAGGAGAAAACTCAGTTTTACCTCCAGTTATGCTGCTATGCAATAAGGTCTTTGTATAGTAGACAGGCAAATCTAGAAAAAAAATGTATGGCTATTTGTGGTTATATAACATGACAAAAGTATATGAAATTTCTATTGTTGCATAACTTCTCTTCCAAATTGCATTAGTAATTTTTAGATTTACCATTGCCTTTCATCCAGAGCTGAAAGGCAAATAATAGCACTGATTACCTGTGGGTTTGTTGGGTTTTTTAATAATGATGTTAAGCTATTTGACATATGGGGATGGATCACTGTGAATGTTACAATAGAAGCTCTTCACACGAACATTTTCCTCCTTCAATAAAGAGGGTCTGTAAGGAAAAAGTGCTTTCAGTCTCTCTTGCTCCAGATCCCCATGTGATCTTGGTATAATATTCTGACAAGTTGTTGATTCCACACTGAGGCTTGCTGAGTAAATCCTATGAGGTGTTGAGTGTCCTGAACAGCAGCCAAAGGATTACTGCCCTTCGCAGGAAGTGCTCCAGGTTTTGCTATGGCTCACACCTTTCTGGTCTGGGGTGTGCATTGCTGAGTATTTCATGTGACTGTATAATTATAATAAGGGTTTACAAACTAATATTGTAACTTTCCAGTTAGTTTCATAGAAACCATCAGGCACACAACATTGATCTTTAATTTTTATATGATACATAAGAAAATATTCATTAAGCAGTGGTTTTAAGGTTCTACATTGCATAAAGCATAAGTAGGGAAGGGATTCTGCCATCATCATCAATATGTAGATTGGATTAAGGAACCTATAGATGACTACCAGGATAAATTCTATCCATATGAATGGGTCCCTAATGTAATAAACATAACATGTTGTAGCCTCAGCTAATGTAAATGAGATTGGTGGTTCTGCTGATTTACACCAGCTGAACATTCATCCATATGTTCACTAGTAAATATTTGTGAGATCAGCCCATAAATAACATTTTATTTGCAAGTGTACATGGACACAACCATCTAGACTTTAAATGAAGCTTAACACATGAATGATGAAAAGGTTTCTCTTGAAAAGATAAAAATATATTCTTGAAAACAATTTGGTGTTACTGCCAACTTCTCTTGTCTGTCTCTTCTTTCGTGCTGATTCATAGGTGTACCTTCAGCATGAAAAGTAACTCTTGTTAGGTTTACTCTGCTCCTTTCTCTTACTTGACTTTTTCTAGAAATCTAATGTTTGTGACTCTTAAACTCAAGATCATTTGGAGTGAATGTAGTCTCCAAAGAACTGAGGTTGGATTGTGATGGGAGAACTGACTTATTATCTATGTCATCTGTCAGATGTGTCAGGCTCAGAGAATCCTTCACTTACTCATTCAGCATCACACCAGATTTGATAATGGAGAAATCAGCTGAAACTTGGGAACAGTAAATTTAAATTTAAAGCTTTAACTCTAGAATGTGAAATAATCAAGTTAGCAGCTCTTGGAAATGGAAGATTGTGTGGTTATTTCCCTTTGCTTACTTTCTCTGTCCTCAAACTTCTTCCAGCCTTTATGGTTGAAAAAGACTCAATCATGAATGCCAACAGTTCAGCACAGATTTACAGTGTTTGATAGCTAAAAGCATTGCAATAATATTTTGAATATCAAATATTATTGTTTCTCATGTTATTTTCATTGCCAAGTCTATTTATTTTTTCTGTAATCTGTATGATATCGTGCAGGCAGATGTCAACTGCTCTGTTTTCTTATTTGGTCTATAAGTAGGAAGACTGCATTTTCCATCAGGGTACAGGTACCAAGGGAGTAATCTTAAAATATCTGGGGAAGGATATGCAAATAAGGCAAAGCTGTGTTTGCGTAGTCTAGATTGTTAATAATTTGGAAAGCATGTAGGCATGACTAATATGGGAAGAAAATTCTTCCAAAACCTGAGCCATTCAGATCAAGATGAGCACTTCCATAACAGAGAAAAAGTGTTGTGGTTTTTCTGCTAACAAATGTTGCTCCTGAGTATTACCTAAATGTTACAGACTAATTTTATTTCGTAGGATCCACTGAGCAGCCATCAGATGGTTATCTCTATTGTAGTTAAAATTTTTAAGTGAACTATTTTCAAAGTGAAAAAAAATCAAAGGGTTTTTCACAGCCTTCAGAGAGGTCTAAACTTCAAGTATTATTTTATTTTTGCTAGCCTTGAAGTGGATCCAGAACCTCAGTTGTTAACTTGAAACTGGTTTCTATAGTTCAGAAATATTTCTGAAACTTTACATGGTAATAAAAATGTCTTACAACCTCAAATATTAAATAAAACACTTATTTTTTGTTGGTCTGGACCAAATACAAAAGCTTATGCCATATGTTGGAAATTATTTCTTCAATTTGAGGTGTTATACTAGGTTATTACTTGTAGCATTTAATTAAAATTATTGCTTTCATTAGAATTAAAGAGGTTACAGATGGTAAAACTACTATATCACCAAGCACATCTCCCTTTTAAAATGGTAATGTTACATAATAACAAGGTGGTCCATATTATTTCTGTACTACCACTGAGATTAAAAGAAAAAAAATGTACTATAACAATTTATGTGTTAACCTTTTTTCATAAGATTGCTGTGATTTGGTTATCAAGTCTAGTAAAGTTTACTTTTGATTTTCTTTCCTTTTTAACAAACTGTCAGGGTATAAAAATGTATTTAAGGAAAGAGAAAATCCATTTCTTGATGTGCATTGTGCAAATGTTTGGCTACAAACAGCATTTTAACAGATATCATCAGAGAACTCAGTTACATACCTCAAAGACGGTCCCAGGTTACAGAATCGGTATCAAAAACTAATCTCTTTTGAAGTACTTGGATTTTTAGATCTTTAGCTTTGATTGATATCTAAACTAAAAGTTAAGATGTCTAAGTAGAAATTCAAATATGTTTCATCAGTTAGCCTACATATTTATTTCTTGTCAGATTTTATATCATCTGAATGCATTTTAAACAGAAAACTCTAACATTAAATGCAATATAAGTAAAAAAATAATACTATGATACATTTGTTTTGATCATAGATATTTCTAGAGGGAGATAAATCATATATGGTTGAATCCTACTCTTTAATATTACCAGTGCCAAGGAAATTTCTCTTACTTAATTCAGTTAAATCAGATTTCTACATGTGGAATGGAAAAGAGAATGAGGACCTTTTTCACTTTGCATTACAACACTAACTGCACTTGTAGTTCACTACTTTATGTTATGTAAATATTTTTCTTGTACTAATTTTTTATGGAGACAAAATATTTCCAAAATTAAATTAAGAACAGGTAAGAGTAGATCCAAAAACCTTGCAGTAAAACTCTCCTATGGGGCCGTGCTTTGTCCTACCACAAACTGTCTGAGCCTCAAGGGCTAGCTAGTCCAATACAGAGGACCCACCAGTGCATCTCCTTCAGCCATGACATTCCCACCCCTGTCCTGCCTGGTGCACGCTCTGCTCTGCTCAGCTCTGCTCCTCTGAGTGAAGCACTCTGGAGTCAGCAGTGGTTTACACCTGCCCAGGTTCTGTTTGCCATAATCTCTACAGCACTCAGAGTGCCTTTGGGTTCGAGCTACCTGCACTTCTTGCACAAGCCTCCAGCTGGAAATGCCTTGTAACCAGCAGCCATAAAACACATGGCACATGCAACTGGACCTTGGCAGCCAGAGATGGGGATGGCTGTGTCAGGAGCTGTGCTAGGTTGTCCACTGAGGCCCCAGGGAGAATTAGGCACACTGATTTCAATATTTCCTCTTTGTGGTTTTGTTTCTTCCCCATCCTGGGAGGTTGCGTGTTCCAGCAGCTCCTGTGATCTGCTGCTGGTTACCTGAGGTGTGGGCCAGGACTGTGTGAGCTGCTGGTAAATTGTGCAGACTAAGGAGCCAGGGTTTGCTAACCCTGGTCTGCTGCTTAGGCTGCGTGGAAATAATAATTTAATATTAAAATGCCTCTAGATATCTTATTCTAGGTATAAGCAAAATATTATTTAACTGGTACACGTATTTATTTCTGTAGAGCTGTGGTGCTTTTTTTTTTGTGAGGGGTTCAAAATAACCATATATGAAGCAAAGTCTCCCAGAGGGCATATAATGTACAGTGAGGTGGTGTTTGAACTTGCTTTGTTATTGTGAAATTTACCTATGTCACACTGGAGAGAGTCGAGCAAGGGAGAGATTACACACAGTGTTTGAAGAAAAGAAAAGGTAATACGTTTTGTAAATAACACCTCTCTGTGGGGGGGTTTAAGTGCATCCTTAAGTGCATATTGGCTAGATAATACTACCTAAAAGTAACTTTGCTTCTCTTTGTGAGAAAAGTAGAAGTGAGCTGAGACTGTGAAAGAAAAATATAAAAAGGGAATAAACATTTTCTGTGCAATTAAACTAAATACAATTGGAGCTACAGGGAAAATCACCAGTTAAAATATAATAAACAGTCTTGAAGTCTTTAAATTCCCACAGGAAGGGATTGTTCTGTTAGAGGAATTCGGTATTATTAAGTGGAATTCACCCGACAGGGCAGGAAATCCCCTGTAGGACAAGCAGAAGTTTAAAGCTCAAGGCTGTGTGTTGAACTATGTGCTTTTCTGTTAAAGAGAGATTATTAAAGTAAGGGAAAGATAAGGCAATAGCACTTCTCTTGTTATCCAGGCATGCTATTCGTTCTGCTTTTGCCCCTCATTAGTGGATTTACCACTTGCTTAGCCACTGAGGAATTGGAAATATTTCATTCTTACAGAAAAAAAATGTGAGAAAAGAGGCAAAAAAGTTCCTTAATAAATGTTGTAGGATTGATTACAAATCTAATGAGACAGACATTCAGGGGCAATGCCAGTGCTCATATAAAGCATGATTGGGATAAAGTTCCCTTGCCCTAACCCAGGGATAGCCATAAGCCTTTGGTACAATGATAGTGGCTGGAACACGTATCACAGAAGCCTGTACGTGTGCAGGACATATTTGTTAGCACATATAATGGCATTAGTATTGGCAGAAGAAGCTGTCAGAGACTTCAAAATGACAGGGTACAAATGTCCCAGTGGAATCAAGGGGCACTGAGACAGGAAGATGCAAAGGCCAGAGAAAACATCTGTTACAAACTGTAATACAGGGGAGATGGAGAAAATAGTGTGGGAGGCAGAGGCACATATGCCTTGCTGCCAGGCATGCTGAAAAGAAGCTAACACGTTGGATATCACCCTCTGCCCTCCAATAGGAAAGGAAAAACAATGCAATCTGCCACAGCTGCAGAAAGAATCAGTAGAAAGAAAACTGCTTTAGGAATGAAAATTCAAATAGTTAACACAGAAAAGCCTGAGAAAGTTACCTGCAGAGGAAAGAAGGGAAGAGCTGGAAAACACAAATGCTTATATGTCCATGTCTATAGAAGGATTTAGGAAGCTTAAGGCAAATCAGCTGAAATTGAGTCTGCCATGTGGATTACCTCATTCTGGAGTAAAGCAGCCATAAAGTTTAGCCGCACTTGACACAAGAGTAGGAAAACTGTTCTTATGCATACCAGTTTCAGACTTTCAGCTAAGCTGCCTTTCTCTAGTGTCCTGTAGTCAGAAATTGCAATGTGAGTATAACTTGCACTTTCAAGTCACTCCTGAAGGAAGTGTCACAAGTAGCAATGTGACAGGCATAAAGGGTATGCAAATTGCTCAATTAGACATAACCTACTATTGAAAAACACTTGCAACAGCAACAAACTACAGCATAAATCATCATGCAGTCTAAGAAGGCCAATTCAAAATCTATTCTACAAATGCACATATAATATACCTGACTTTTCTGTTTATTTATGTGGAATTCTTCAGGATCTCATGAAACATGCAGTTCTGAAACAAGAAGTATCCTTTCTCTGAAGGTGTGATGGATAGGAATAAGAAAAGTGTCTTTATTTCCTCTTCCCAGTCACATGGAGCATACAGGCATCAGTTACAGATTTTCACCCTGAACTGCCGTTCAGGTCAGTGTCAGTTTGGTGGAGACTTATACCGTGCATTCTCTGATTTTAAATCAGTGTGATATTGAAAACAATCTATAACCGTTGGACTGTATTTGGAAATTTAAAGTCTCTGGTGTCTAACAGGTGCAAATGTATTAGAGTACAAACAATTGTGTCTCCTGCTCTTTTTTCCTTCCAATGTCAGAAGCAAATGACATGACTCAACATATTTCTTCAGATGTGGAGCATCATTCAGTTTCAGACTGAGTATCATTATTTTATTCTGTCTAGCCAGTAGCATCTAGATTTATCTAGATTTATCTCCTGTGCTCCGGCCTAATGGTGAAGCATGTGAATGTGTTCCTTCTCTGTCTTCCAAAAAAATTTTATCCACCCACTAGTGAGAGAGCTAAATAATTCCTTCTCTTTGAAGCATTATATTTTACTCCCCATTGTGACGTCTGGCCACTTTCTGGAATTTAATTGAATGTTGCAGTAAAGTCTGGTGTGTGGGGGTCCCATTGGCTGTTTTCAGTTTCACAGATGCCCCTTTAAGAAACACGTGCATTCTGTATCAGCCCACACTGATGCAGTGTCAGAGACAAGATTCATGCAGAAGGGGTGATGTGGTGTTCCCTTTGGTGCTAGAAATCTCACTGATGTGTTCTGCTTACATCCTGAGGGTTAACATGGTTCCTAATTTTGGTATCATGAAGTAATTCTCCTGGAGATCAGACTGTTCAGGTCAGATATGTGGAGTTTGTTGTGACAGCCTTGCTCAACAGCAGGAGGTGAGATGCTTGTCCTAAAATCACCCTCTAGATCCAGTAAATTCCTTCCTGTCACAAGGATATAAGATACCTGTTCTCTGAATCTCCTTTACTTCAGAGTATAATATCTTTCATTTTATTTTATTTCAACCTGCAGAAATAAGTCATAATTCATGAAGAATTTTATGATGTGTATGGATGTGGAGCTCTTGTTCCATGGAGCACTTCCAGACTAAGCAGCTATTTTTATATGATTGCTTGAGATTTTGGGGGACTATTTGATGATCTGTGTGACCTCTTCTAATCTTACTATAATCATTGTTGCTCTCTGCTTTTCCATGCTTTTTGCTGGTTGCCATAGAGACATCCTACTCTCCCTTCATTCTTAAGGGAGCGAGCAAGCCAAAGCAGTGTCTCCGATCTCCCTCTCTTTCTCACCTTTTTCCCTCTCTCACACTTTCTGGTTGTCACTGGGAATCACATCAGCTCCTTTTCTTCATCTCCAAAAGAAGCATTGATGCCCTCTTAGCATCAGTATGTTCATTCAGCATTTTTCACTGTTCCCTGGAGAGGTGTGTGGCAGCACAGACTGCATCCAGAGCCAGCGACACTCGGCCAAAGCCAGGCTTGCCCTGCTCAGACTTGCAGATTACCCAGGATCTGTGTTGCAGGCCTTGAAGAGGCACAGTTTGAACACCAGTAATCTAATTTGGGCGTGCTCCCACCGAGCACCCCTTGCTGGTGTTCAGCAGCATGAAGACTGGACTCTGTATTAGTTTGCCGCAGCAATAATAAGGGACTCTTGAGCAGAATAACATTTGAATTTTTATGGTTAATTTAGAAAGAGAAAATCAGATGTTTTTAAAAGCTGCAGATTAAATGCAAGTTGTTTCCAGGGAATGTGTATGGAGCGCACTTAAATTTGTTTTTTATTGTCTATTTCATAAATTATATTCCTTTACAGGATAAATTGAGTGGATTAGGAATAGAATCATCTGTAATTAACTGGGTGCTAGCTACTTAGGAGGGCGCATACAGCTTGTGTTATTAAACAGCATCATGTCAGATTTAATGATTGTCATTACAGAAGTACCTCAGGGGATCTATGCTTGGACCATTGTTATTTATGACCTGTGAAAATGAACTGACAAGCCAGTGCACTGAGTGCAATGGTCATTTTTATTTTGATGACACAGTTATGACCTAAGCTCCTAGTTTCTTGAAATTGTCCTGTAAGTATTTCTGAGGCCTTGGACATGGTTAAGTCTCAATGAAGTTACTTTAGGCAATACTAAGGTAAATGTTCTGACTAAAGTAATGCCGTGCTGGGACAGGTTACTTGGTGTTAAGCAAACCTAAAACTTTCATCTTAGTGGGAAGGGAGGAGTAATAAAGTGTATGAATCCCCTATTCTCTACAAAACTGATACATTTTGTCTTTCACATAATATATTTTACTGTGAAAAAGGAAGAATTCCTAGTTTTTGTTACTGATTTTGTAAGATGGATATAGTTGCTAAATATGAATCTATAGGAGGATTCAGAAATTATTTAATGCATCTGTATTTCAATTTTCATTTGCTGGTTTGTAATTTTCTGTTCATTTGATGCTTTGAGGCTTTTTGACTATTTTCTCATCCTATTTTTATCCAAAAGAAAAACAGCATGCTTCTTTTTCAAGTATTTTGAATCTCTCAATGCTGGAAATCTTGTTTTGATAGTGCTAATTATTCAGTGACAGTGATAAGACATATATGGATCATCTACTCATATATCACCTCTTGGGAGAAAAGGCCTGGAGGTTGGGCCTAGATTTTGCCCTTGGGTTTGGATTAAGATTACCCTTGGGGGCAGGAGACAAGTTCCAACAAGTCTTTATTTCCGCCTACAAATTGAACTACAAAACACCAGAGACAAAATGAGGAAGCTGAGCTAATGCTGCCGCTAGGAAAAATTGTGTTAGTGGATCTGATAAAATTGAGGGTCTGACATGGCAAACGGAATTTAGTGTGCAATGAAAATGACTGAGCAGAATGGGTCAGAAGGTGATTCATTCAATAGAAAGTAATCATCGGAGTATGATCATAAGTTGTCTGTCCATAGGCAAATGAACAATGACTGGTGTTTCTTCTGTTGGCTCTGCTCTGCCTGACAGTCTGCTAGTGGGTCACTGTCCTGAGCCAGGACTCCAGGATATCCTGAGACTTTCCACCTGGGAGTGCACTGGCCTTAGGGCAGCTGCCACGGGAGGGGCAGGGGCTGGGGAGCACAGAAAACAGTGCTGTGCTATCCCAAGGGTCTTCTGTACAGTTCCTCCACACACACGTGCCCTAGCCCGGAACGCCTCAGTGGAGGTGCAAAAGGCTTTTTAATTGGTTCCCATCTCTAATCTTCTCTTGAGCTTTTCTTGGTCTCAGGAACATTGCCTTTCTATTAGTTTTCATTTTCACTGGATTTCAGCACTTCAGCTGCCAAGTGAAAAATGAAACTGCAAAACTGACTGGAAGCACCAGTTCTGTGCAAAACAAGGATTTTCTCTTCAAATGTCCACACACAGAAAAATCTTCTCAATATTTAGGTACAGTCTTGTCTAGTGCTAATTCAGAGGAACCCATTCTGCATTTACTTTTCCCAAGCCCTAAATGCTGTCACTTTTAAAAGAGATATATTATCCTGATTAATTTTTCTATGCCAGTTCAGTATCAGTGTAAATCTGACTTCTTAGCATTAGTGTCAATTGGACTTTTTAAGTCACCACTGTGGTTCAGAGGTGCAGTTGCCCAGTCCTCTGAGATGATTTACTGTTCAATTAACGTTATCATATTCTTCTATGGTCTATAACATGTGACTGTACTATTTTGGAACACAAACAACAAAACCCCCATTAAAAATCACCCAAACAAGAAAAGGGATGCATAAAAAGGATGTGTTTTAATTCTTTTAAAACTATCAAAGTATTATTGAAGTTCTTTAGATGGTCCTTTTTGGACTTTTGTAATGAGCTAGCCTTCCAAAACCTACAGGAAAAGCAGAAATTGGAATACATTTTTTTTCTTCCAAGATGACAGTAATAGCTTTTTCCTTATGCTCAACCAGTAAATACTATAATATCTTAAAAACATGGCTCATGTGGTTATTTAAAGCAGAACTATGGTTGTTTTAATATGGTTATTGTAGCCATACATTCTGCTTTTATGTGTTTTTATATAGCACTATTACTTATATGGTAATCTTAAGGATATTGTTATAATTTGTTTTATGTGTTAAGTGTTATAGAGGCAATTGCTAGTATCACTATAGTGAAAGGTCTTATGAGCACCACATCTGACAAACAATTGCTTGCTGTCAGAAGCCCAGTGAAACAGTTATACCCAGGGATACAAATCACCTTTACAGACAGTCTACTTACAATTCCTTCAAGCAGGGAAAACCATCTAAAATGCATTATGTAGACAGACTTGAAGTTTCTGCATTTATGTGCTTGTGTGTTTGCAAAATTTGCAGTCTACTGAACAAAAGGTGCTCCAATCGTGATCGTCATAGACAGTTCCTTTGTCTTGTCTTTTATCAAACATCCTGTGTCATTTGATCCTTTTTTTTTTTTTTTTTTTTTTTGCAAGTCCCATGGAAGGGACATGAAACTCTTGCATGCTTTAGAGGCTCCTTGTTTTTTTCTGTGTCATGCTTGGTGCTTTATTTTATTTGTCTCATTCGAAAAGCAAAGTGATACATTTCCCTTGAGAGGGACACTCACAGGCAGTAGTGACAACTTGCTTTTCTAGGCAGTCCTACAGGGGCATTAATACCAGTAAGTCCTATGACAGGAATACATTCCTTATCCTGCACATTAAGGACATGTGCTTTGTCAAATGTCGCCATCAGACTCACCAAGCACATGAATGACAATGACTTCTTAATTTTGCTTGTACCTCTGAGTGTGATAAAATATATTTCTGCTTTCACTTACAATTTTGAGTTCTGTGAGACAAACAATTTGCTTCTCATACTGACTGGCTGGGAATGTGTTATTTTCAGGATTGCTGTTGTTGGGTGTTTGTTTGCAAAGATGGTAGATCTTGAAACCAGTTCAAAAATGGATTTATTTTGTGAAATGCATTGCATTCAGGCAGCAGAGCTTTGCAGACATAGGCCTTTTTCAAAGAGATCATCTCACCAAAAGAACCAGGAGCACCTCAGTGTCAGTCTTATAGTATTAAACAAGCAGATTTTTCTTTTCCTGAATGAATATTTAAGCTCATGTGTCATAGATGCAGAGCATGATATAGTTTCAATACTGGAGGATGAAGAATAGGGAATTTCTTTGGAGAAATTATTTGAATTCTCACAGGCAAGAGGACATTAAATCATATTTTCCTAATGTAAGGGTTTGTTTGCTAAATTCATCATTAAAAAGCATGCAAGGAATGATGAACACTGCTAATTTGACTGGTGGTGCTATATTTTGAAAGCTCTCTGACCTAGAAAACATTGCCTAGAATAGGAGAGAGAGTTGACATAGACAGGAAATTGTCCTGGCAGGTTTTTCACAAGAGGGGCAGCAAGACAGGTTTACTTACCCATTATGCTACTATGTTATTCTAGGCACTGCTGTGCCTTATAAATATTTGTACTGTTTAATTTTGAAAAATTAAACATCAAAATTCAGGTTTTCCAGGCTGAGTCTCCCATTGGGATAAGGCTTGAGGGTTTCTTAGGATTCTACTCTAAGAAATTATAAGCTTCAGATACTGTAGGCTGGCATTCATATCCTGCCTAAGTCCTCTAGGATACAGTGCTAAATTTTTAGGCACTGTACAGTGTGTGGTCTCTTCAGCTAATAGTTTCAGAGCTATCAAAACATCTGTGTGTGAATTACTGAAAGGAAATTAAATTGAATTATAATTATCACAGCCATTTATACCCTAAATTAGTTATCTAGCTATTTGCAGAGAGGTCAAGAAGCCAATGTACTGAACAGTAACAGGCAGTAAGTGCCTTACCAGAGTAAATTTTAATTGCTGACAATATTATGGTGCCTGCACAAGAGAACAGGGATACTATGGAGCTGGCATCCTTTTTGTGTAGGGAAGGAGCCATAAGAATGATGATACTAGGTGAGAAATAACAAAAAAGTGGCAGACTGTAAAAGGCCCATTTTGATACATTTGGGGCTTGAAATATAGCGCAGATGTCACTTTTTAAAATTTAAGGACAAATAAATAGGGCAAGTTTTTTATAAATTTTCACTGAATAATGTAGGAAGGGATGTCTGGAGATCATCTAGTCTGATTCCCCTTTCCAAGGCAGGGTCACATAAACCAGGTTACCCAAGAACTCATTCAGATAGGTATTGACTATCTCCAGGTAGGGAGACTCCACAGCCTCCCTGGGCAGCCTTTTCCAGTGCTCTGACACCCTCAGTGTAAAGAAGTTCTTCCTCACGTTGAGGTGGAATGTCTTGAGTTTTAGTTTATGGCCATGTCTCCTCTCCTGTTACTGCACACAGCTGAAAAGAGCCTGGAACCGTTGTCTTGGCCCCCTGCCTTTGAGATATTTGTGTGTATTGATGAGATCCTTGCTCAGTCTTCTCTTCTCTAGACTCAGCAGGCTGAGCTGCCACAGTCTCTCCACATGAGAGATGCTCCAGACCCCTCATCTTTGATGGTGTTCCACTCCTTGTCTCCCTTGATCTGTGGAGACCAGAATCAAACACTGCACTCCAGATGTGCCTCACCATGGCCAAGCAGAGGGAAAAGACCACCTTTCACCACCTGCTGTCCACACACTTCCCAATGCACTCCAGGATCCCTCTGGCTCTCTTGGCTGAAAAGTCACTGCTGGCTCATGGGCAACTTGTCATCCATGTCAGCCACGAAGACTGCCAGGTCCTTCTCAGCAGAGCTGCTCTCTAGGTCAGCCCTCAGCCCGTACTGGTGCTTGGGGTTATTCCTTCCCAAGTGCAGGATCCAGATGCGCTTTGTTGAGCCTCGTGAGGTTTCTTTCACCCAGTCCTCCTGCCTGTCCAGGTCCCACAGAATCCAGCACAGCTTCCAGGGGTATCAGCCACTCTTTGTTTAATATTCTTCAGACCGGCTGAGGGTGCATTCTATCACTTTGTTCAGCTTGCTGATAGACCAGTTGAATAATATTAGACCCAGTAAAGACCCCTGGAGGATGCTACTGACTATAGGCCTCAAATTTGTTGATCATCTCTGAAATATGGTCTCACTGGCTGGGTTTCTACACAGGCACACATAAAAACATGACATGGTTTCTATATGACTATAGGCACCAAGGGAAAGGCTCCCCTAGTGTGATCCCCTTATGTATTAAGCACCCAGCTCAAATTTATTATACAAGCTAAAGAAAGACTGCATGCTGAAGTACCTAGATTATTACTTAGGGATCATTTGTAACATTTTTACATCTCTCTGATGAAAATACTTGACAAAAGACAGCTCTTCTTTGGAAGAACTATGATATTGCTAAGTCGCATGTCTGTGCTTTGTAGCTAGGAAAAGCATGAATCTAAAATACTGATACTATGTAAAACAGCCTTGTCACCCATATGACATGGATGCCACTACATGTTCTCCATCAGTGATTGATGTGACAAACTCCATATGTTAAAAGCAGGCTGAGGAAAATAATTTTTTTCCCCAGATGGAAAAAATACCTAACTGTGGTACACAAACACTCTTTGCAGAGCTTCTCTGTTTCCTCAGCAGTAATAATGTGTCTAAAAATAAGACTCAGATCTCGAACAAGAAAAATACCATAGCCTACCACCGCCCTAGTTTTCAGCACAGAAGAAATGTAGACATTTAAGGGTGCCAAGGGAAAGTGGATTTTTATTTATAGTAATGATGCTTCTCATTATTCAGTAAAAGTATCTGGAGAGAGAATAAGGAAGAGTGCTCAAGGTACTGCTTTCCAAGTAATTAACAAAAATATTTCAAACATACACAAAGACTGGCAGGTCATTCATCAGTGATTATTTGGGGAACCTGTTCTCAGTAGTTTAGTCACATGGGTTTGTGACTGCACCTTAAGAGAGCCCCATATCTAAAGAAAAGAAAAATAATTATAATTGTTAAATGGAAATATTTAATTATTATTAGATGAAGCAATACAAGATAGATAAAACATTTTATTGTTAAGAGATCAGTGATGATATCTGCAGTTGCAACATTTTATGCAAGATTTTGGTTTGTGGAATATTTTTGTTTTAAATTTTCGAAAGAGAATATACCTGATGGGGTCACTGTTCCTAGTTAAAATTGTGTTGCCTTAAAATGCAGATTTCTAAAACTTATGTATGGGTTTCTCTATGGATTTTCTAAAGTTTCTATATGGACAAAGAAATGTAATTCAAGTGTTGATGAATGGTAAGTTACCAATAGATATGTTATCTTATACGTCATCTTATAACCGGGAAGAAATATATTATCATTAAACCCTTCAAGATAAAAAATGCTCAACTCTGTTTAAAGTAAAAATTTAAAGACCAATTTTGTGATAGAAAAATTGAGAATTAACTGAAATACACAATGTTTAATTAATTTACACAATTAATTTACCTGTGTATTAAGATGATCTGATGAAGGCCCTTTTGTTTAAATTTTATTTATTGGACACAGACATCTGGCAATTTACTGGATAGCATTTTTGACCAGCCACTGTTTTCTACTAACTCCATAAAGAATCATTAAAGCATTTAAGAGGTGGCAAAGTTGAGGGGATTTTTTTATTTCCAAGAAAGAAAATATCTGCAAACATTTCTCAGTTACAGAAATTCTTCACTGAATTTGAGAATGTAGAATATTTCTAATGAGTTTCAAGAATCCTTTTTATAGACAAAACCAAAGGTTTGCAAGAAGAGAAACATTACTGATTCAAAACCTTGGTAACAAAATGATTGACATTTGTCCTTACTTTAAAATCGTAACACTGTTTTACATACTTGTGTTTTCTTCTAAAGCATAAATGTTTAAAAGGATTTCTTCTCTGTAAATAAAAATCATGATCACAACAGCTGCTACCCTGTAAGAAGAGATCATATCTTGGTCTCGTAGAAGTTACTAGTTGGTAGTATGCCTGCAGATAGTGTTTTCTTGTTTCACAATTCATAGTATGTTTATAGTTTGAACAGCTACTGTCAAGTAGTCTGCAGAGTGCACTCATACACACATTCCCCCAAAATAAATAATAACGTTTCAAGTATTGAGTAAGTCAGAAAGCTGTATCTCAGTTTCTTTTTAAGTACAGTCGGCAGTTTATAAATTAGGTGTTTATAGCTATGATTATTTGATAATTTTGGGGTTAGTAATTTCTTAGCAAACAGTGGCATTTAGAAAACTGGTAAAATTTTAACCTTCATTTCCTTAAATAAATAAACACTTACTATAAATGCTCTTGAAAGGATAACAAGCATAAAATATAGGTAGTGTCTCATCAGCTGAGATTAGAATTGGAGCATCTTTTGTATTAATTTTGAGGTTACTTCTATACAATGAGTGAAATGACAAAATTGCCAAGTTGAAAGGAAGAGCTTGTCTATTAACATGCAAGCAAGATTTCTAACAGAGCAGTATCCCTGGGAAAAAATCAATTTTTCAGAACTGAGAAAGTACCATCTACACCAGGTCAAGAGATTTGGAGGGAACATGATTGTTAGATTCTAACCCTAAATTATCCCTGACTTGACCTGTTTCCATTTACAAATAGTACTACACCTTTGTTCCTTTTTCAGTACTTTAATTTACATTGGTTTCAGTCTCTTTCACTTCTTTCCTAACTTATTTTACAGCTTGTGCATTTCTCACAGCTGGATAACAAGCAAGAATCCCACTGCAGACACTGCCCATGCTGATGAACAGTAATTCTATGCATGAATCATGCAGTGAAGCATATGAGAAGAAAATTTCAATAACATTCTAGTTTTTCAGGTAACCAGCACACAAAACTGAAATGGATTTCCAGGTGAATTCAGATCCTATTTTAGGACTCCCAGAGGTGACAGATGATTTTCAAAGCTGTACTAACACATTTCCCTCAGGAATTATAATATTTATGTTTATATATTTAAAGTATCTCATGTGCCAATAAGCTCACAGAATTCTGAGATCATAATTTAAGTCTGTTTTTCTCTACCAAAAAAAAAAAAAAAAATCACCAAAAAACCCCACCACCCACACACCAAAAAACTCAAACAAAAAATTCCTCAAGTTTGAATCATAAATTCTGCAGTAAATTGTTTTGTTTAATACAGAGCATGGCACTCAAATTTCCTAGGCTTTTATAAATTAAGTACCAGTTGTTGCAGAGCTATATATTTGGGCTCTGAATTTTCACTTGTTCCTTTAAACATAACTGATATATTTTACAAATCTGTTCATGTATCTTAAAGACTACAGCATCATGTGAGAGTTTATGAATAAATCTGTGATATATAAATTTCCACTGCTTAGCACAGAAAAATATAACTGTGCCTGCTATACCTGTGTAGAATGTCAAATTTACCTGATGGGGAAACCAGAACACTTAGGAATAAAACAAAGTACAGAGTAGCCTTTTACCTTCAGCCTCCAGGAAGAGGATAATTGAAGCTGAAGGAAGGCAAATACTGCCCAGGTTGAGTGGAATGAATATCACAGGCTTTCAGTAGGGCTTTGCCAGGGTTCCTACCCTGGGCTTTTTCCACAGAGTTTTCTGCCATACTCTGTTGCTTGTTCCTTTTCAGTAAATCTGGAAGAGCTGGCATTCAGGGGAAACACGGAGTTCAACTCCCTGTTGCTAAATTTTTGTGACTTAAGAAATATGGACCAGACTCTATTTGAATGTCTGATATTTTAATATCTGAGAGCATTTTCCAATATCCCAGAGGGATATTCCCACGACTCATGTTGGTCCCAGCATACACATGGAACAGTGAGAGGCAGAAACTTGGCTTTCTCCATTTTGAAAGGCCATATTTTGTGAAGGTAGTACTTTCAAGGTAGTTAAGCATAATTCTTTACATAGTTAACATAGTTATTTAAAATACAGTTCTTTGCTGAGTTGGTTTGTCATCATACATCAAAATACATGGAAAGGAATCTGATTCCAGAATGTGACAGCCGAGGAAATCCTTGCAGTGCTGGTGAGGCTAAGCTTGAAGTTGCTCAACATTAACCTGTCACAGCAATGTTTTTAGCCTATACACCAGAAAATGTTTTGCTCATCATGTCCAAGTTTCTTAGCATGAGTGCACTTCATTTTGGATGGACTCCTATGCAAGATGATGTAAGGAGACACTGCTTTCCAAATGGGCACAAAAATCCCCATGAAAAAGCTATCATTATTTGTGCCTGTTGAGATTTTTCTTAATCCTTGTAAAGATCTGTTTGATAAATAAAATGCCAAGGAAAATTGTTGCTTACTCTGGTTGCCAGATACAGCATCAGTATGTGCTTTGAGTTTAACCATGCCTAAACAGACATTTTAATTCTCCAAATAGTTCAAATGAGAACATACACTGCTTAAATTGACCTATCACTTAATCCACTGTATTCCTCTTAAATAGAATTCACAAATTATGGGAATCACATGTTAAGTCAAGATCATACAATACCTGGAATGATGGTGGAGTCTCATGCTAATGTTCCCTAAAGTTCTAAGAGAGCAGTGAAGTGCATTCAATTTCAGTAATTTAGAAAAAAACTAAAATCTTTGCTCAAAACAGGAAATTTCACAAATTTCACATTTCCTCACTAATGACATGAAAAAAATACAGTAAATGGGTATAAGAGAATTAGAAGTGTTGTGCATCTTACCTTCACATACAAAGTGATAATAAAACTTGATCTGGAAGAATTCCGGCTAATTTTCAGACTGGAGAGGTTCAGATCAGCATCATGTAATAAGAAAGCACACTTAAAACAGCTTTTAATGCTTTAAATAGTTAAGATACTGCATAAAATTGGCTGAAAACATGGTGCCTTTGATTTCTGTGAGGTTTTTTGTTTTTCATGCCCTGGCCTCTTTTCATGGGAGTCCAAGAGAGGTTACTAATATGCAGGAAGAGGGTGGTTTCATTTTCTGTGATGTTGCAAACAGAAAATGCTCTAGACAGATAGATGCTTTGTGCAGGACATGATCAGGCTGGATGGGAGCATCAGAAGAAAGCTCTTGTTCTGTCAGATGAGTCAAGGAAAGGTGCTGCTGCTGTTGCTGTGGGGCAGAGGGTAGTGGTGTCCTTGTTTCCTAGGAATTACCCTATTGCTGTTCTGTAACAGGAATGCAAGCTCTGCCTTGCACACTCCTCTTCTAGCTTTTAGCATTTACTTAATTGTGCCATGCTAATGGTCTTGGCTAAAGGGAAAATTATTACACCACAATTGATTTTAATTTGTTGAGCTGATATGCATGGTTTTGGTTTTTTTTCTTCAAAATTACTAAAAGAGCAAACCAAATAAAATAATTTACCCCTAGTCTGCTGTTGCACAAACATAGAATTAAAAGCAAAATAATTTGAGAACAGAACAGTACTTTAATTAGAAAAAATAATTGTTCAGAGTCCCCTGTGCTCTGTGTTCAAAGCCACATTCAGATTTGGTCTTCCCAAGGATCAGATACTATGAGACAACAGGTCAGACAAAAATCTGTTGGTTTGCAATGCCTCAGGAAGTCTGCTGTACACAGTGTATGTGTAAATATAGATTTAAAAACAAGTAAATTCTTTACAGACTCTGAGCTTCATCCAAGGAGACTTCCACTCTGTAGGCTTCCACTCTGTGCATAGTCAGTGTGACCATATCTTATCTTCGAATCTATACAGTCTGAAAACAGTGTTGGAATTCCACCTGATAACATGTGAAACCGTTTTTGTTCAATAACAACGTATTTTCTGCTTTCAGCACTTATTCTTCATGCTGTATTTGTTAATTATGACTGTCCAGGAAAGCTCCAAAGTTTCTCTCTCTTCCTTGGCTGGTTCAATGAGAATCATTTGTATTGTGCAAATATAAATGCAATGACACAGTACAGTACACTTTAAAAGCCTCTTTCTGATCCTAACACCTTTGGCTACATATTTGGATTTTACTTTAGTAAACATTCAAGCCAGCAAAACCCCAATGAACAAGTTTTGGGGTTTTTTTTTTTGTTTTGTTTTTTTTTGGTTTTTTTTTTTCAGAAAGCAAATACACAAAATACATTAGTGTGGCCCAAGTAAATTAATTTATAAATACAAACATATCCATGGAAAATTTTGCCCCATTAGCAATCCCCAGAGATTGTCAGTCTCAGATGGGGTCAAGGACAGGAGGATATAATGTTGCCAAAGTAAAACGTGCAGACAGATAACTGCTGTGTGATTCAGAGATATAATTCACCTGAAGTAAGAAATGGCATCTGAAATGCAGCCCCACTCTCTTAAACAGAAGGCACTCAAGCTTGTTTTTGTAGCAGGTTGCAATTTTCTTAAATAGTCTGCTCTATGTGTTCTTTTACAGCCAAAATATATTATATGTTTCTCTCCTTTTTGAAGTGGATACTGTAGAATAGTGTGATTACAGCTTTTAGCAGCCTCTTTTTGGCTGCCTGGATGTCCTTTGATAATTGAAAACTTGTTTATTGGCATCATTTGCTGGACTTTATTTAATCACTGTCTGTCCTCTAGGAGCTGCTTTATCCCTTCTGAGGGCTGACTCTTTGCCTAGGCTTTGTCTGTTTCCTGGCACTGGGCAGCTGTTTCATGCAAGTGCGTTTGTAGTTTAGAAGCAGAGAGTGGCCACCAGTTATCCAGTCCCAGGGTGTGGGGCTGGGAGGTGCCCACGGGGACAGGAGGGATGCGTGTCCCAGCGCTGCTGGGTGGCTGCCAGCTGCTGCCACCCTCCCTGGGAATGCCACCCTCTTCCCACCGAAGGCAGCAGCAGGTGGTCTGGCCCCATTTTTAATTGGGAAGAGTTTGTTTCATGTTTCTCTGCTTATCAGAAAACAAAGCAGACCCTTGTTAACACTGATCACTTAGATTCCTGTTTAATCAAATTACATACAGTGTATACTGGGTTTTGCTCTGATTTAAATATTGCCTTCTCATCCTTGTCGGCACAATACTTCAGCTTCATTTCTCATTAATCCTGACAGGAAAGAAAAGGTTTTTATCTTGGATTACTGTTTCTTTATGGGGCCTGACAAAGGGTGTTTCTTGCTGGCAGAGTAAGAGAGAGGCTGCCATAAGCAACAGAGGAACTTTCTGGCTGATGTGCAAGAGTTTCAAAGGCTGTGTTTCCCCCAGTATAATCACATTAAATTTCTTTTTGACACCTTAGAAAAAGCTTCAGGCAAGATTCTTCTAAAAAGACAGTTATAGGAAGGAGGAAGAGTCATCAAGTGTAGAAGCCCAAGTGGTTGTTGCAGCTGAATTTTCCACCTGTGAGCCAGGAGAGAGGGATTGTGGTTCAATATTGATTTGTTCTTTCTACTGCATCTGTGAAAAAGATAGCTAAGAAGTGATTTTGAATTCTTTTGTTTGGTTTATAGGTTTATTTGGTTAATGCTTTTGTGGAGCATTGACCTTTTTTTTGTTATGGGTGTGGGGGTTTTTTGTGTGTTTTATTTGAATATGTTTTTATTAATTGTGCCAAATTAGTGTTTGATATTCTATATTGACATTCACAGATATAGATATAACTTCATATATATCTGTGGTGAGTATGTATATTCTTTCTTTCTACCAGTGAAAGTGGAAGCTCAGAAAATATGAAACCCATTCAATGTGCTGGAGTATGTGGCAGGGAGTGAGGAGCAGCCAGGCATGCCTGCAGTTTATATTCTTGTAAACAGAGAACAGGCTGTGCATTCTACTGCCCTTGTGCTGTTCAAAAATTGCCAAAAATTAATTGTTGGAAATACTCAAGAGTGGGTTTTGAATATGCTTGTTTATTTTCACTAGAAAATGAAATACATGGAGACATGCCCATACATATCCATACACACCTATTTATAGGTGTGTGACACAGGAGGGGCTTTGCTTCCACTGCTCAGTGACAGATTCTTCAGTGCTCTGGCACAGACACAGCCAAGCAGGCCAGACAGGATGATAACTGCCTCCTGAGTTTGTAACAAGCCCACCTACTCAATTAGCTTGTGTTGGTGACAGAAAGTTAGAATATATGGATGTTTATTTATTTATTATAATAAAATACATTATTGCTAGTGCAGCAGATATACAAGGTTCTTAATGCTTCTCCCTCAAAATTTAGTCTTTTTGGAGACTGTTATCTGGAAAGGGATCTGTTTGTATTGCCCAAAATGATACTCTGTGTTGTCATTTTATTCTGTAATTACTTTGAAAAATAATTCTATCCTTAGTCAGTCAATTTTAGTGTAGTCTAGCTCATTTTTGTACAATGACACAGACAATTTTTTTTTCTCTCCATGGCTAAGGTTATAATGAAAAAATTCCTGATACATTCAGCACTCAATGTCCTTTAGGTTTGTTTCTCCCCAAGACTTAAAATCATGGCTCTTTAAAAAAGGCTCAAAATTATAAAAATTTGCTTATAGTGTGGCATGACATTACTTAACATTTAGTCACTCAGAATTTTTCATGCTGATCATTAAGATTTTTTACATAAAATTCAGGATTTAAATAAAATCAGTCATTTTAAAAACAATGAAACCAGAAAATTCGTTGACAAAATATGAATGCATTTATGAAAACAAGGTCTGCTGACAATCTCTGGAATCAGGAAAAGAAACTACATGTGCTGAGTATATTGCTGACTATGGTTGTTTTGTGATCTTTTTTCCCCCCCTCTGCTCTAATATTAAATGATTCTATTAAATCTGCATAATTTCTAGCAGTTATACTTTTAATTTCAGCTGTTATACAGCATTTGCTTTTATTAGCAAGTAGCCAGTTTTCCCTTTCAAACTTTCTTAGTTTGAAACATATATTACCTGTTCTTAGAAAAATATTTTTGCAAAGGTTGTGAATGCTGTCAAAAGAAGAAAATTAGAGGGAGGCCATATTACTGAATGACCTCAAAGGTAAAGCCATAAAGCTGATAAAATGCTACCTGTAAAACAGGCGGAGTAATTAGAAGTATCTCGAGTATCAGGAGGGCCAATCAGAAATAGATTAAGCAGACAGATTTCTGGTTTATTTGGAGTTTCCTTTATTTTTTTCTTTTCCTTTAAGAAATAGCTGGTATTTATTTCTCATCTTTTGCATTGCACAGTTAGTTCTAATATTAGTCCTGTAAATGGTAACAAGCTATGTCACCCCTGACCAATCCAGAGGTATGCGTGGGTCAGTATATTGATCCATAATGCATGTGTGAATACATTATACTACTGAGAGCTTACAAAGGCTCTTCATGATTTGTTTCCTTAATACTCCTGGAAAATATGGTGGCCACTGTTGAGAGTGGCCTGCTGTACTTTAGATAAAATCTTTGATTACTTGGAAATAGATATAATACATATCTCTTATGAGATATCCAGCAGTGTCTTTCTCTCTCTTATGTCTCTGAATCTGAAAAGCTGCTGGGCCAGATGGCACTGTAGATCTGTAACATTTAAACATATTTTTGGCAGCCCTGTGCATGCATAATATCCTGGGTGAAATATTTTTGCTTGCCAGGCTAAAAAAGTGTGTAAACTTCAAAATTACATCCAATGACACCTGAATATCTTTCTAAATTTTCTTGGCCAAGTACCTACAGAGTACTTGGCTTAACCAATCAAAAGCAGAAAGAATTAGTCTTCACTGCAGCTGTTATCTGACTTCTACTAAAGAACAGTTGTTACAAAATAGTGACTTTAAAAAGTCTGTTAATATCCTGGGTTTTGCAGTCAGAGACTGCTGACCAGAACTTGCCTATAAAGTGTTATTAGGCATTTAAGACTTATGGCAGTATCCTATAGAATTTTTATGCTTTAATTCATGGCCACAACTATTCCTCATGGATCCTGTATATTTCCCCCTTAATTGTAGCACAGTTGAGCTTGTACATACTA
Source organism: Cinclus cinclus (assembly GCF_963662255.1). Classification (NCBI taxonomy): domain Eukaryota; kingdom Metazoa; phylum Chordata; class Aves; order Passeriformes; family Cinclidae; genus Cinclus; species Cinclus cinclus. Next base: position 17,554,142 of record NC_085053.1, read on the forward strand.
CAAGTGTTAAACAATTTAAGACCCATGTAAATAGTATGACCTCTCTATTTTGCTGAGGTGTACACAGTTAAGGTTTTTTACCGAACACGACATGTGGTGATATTTACCAAACAGATGACATTCACCAAGAAGAATAAGGTTATTAAGCCAATGGAAATTCTCAAAGCATTTGGAATGTAGAAAATTTTGGGAAGTGTGGGGAATGCCAACTAGAATTTTAAATCCTAGCTAGTTACAGAAGAGGCCAGAGCTGAGTATTCGTTTAACCAATTGGTAGTTAGGCACCTGTAGGGGCAGCTTGCAGAATGATGGTTGAATTTTGATGCTTCTTGTTCTTCAAGTAATATGGAAATCTGAGGTTGGTTGAGTTGATTTTATTAATTGACAGACAAAGTATAGTCTCAACACAAATTTGTTTGAAGCACCTATAGACTGCACCAGCATCTCTTAAGTTACTTGTGTAAAAGCAAACTCATATTTAGAATTTAGTCTAAATTTGTCTAGAATAATATTATTCAATTCACAATGAGTACTGGGGCATGCACTATAAAAGGCTAAATCCCCGGGGAGGCATGAGTTGGGCTCTCTGACTGTCAGGTATTGCTGTCTTTTAAAACACATAGGAAAGTGGAAGAAATCTTCTCTATAGCTGGTCTGTAGTCAAGTCAGCATCCTCATAGACTTTCCAGTACTTCAATTTTCTTTTTTTTTTTCTAGTGAAGCGCATCTGATTTAGTATTTCTGCCTCTTGGGAACATTTCTACCAAACCAGTTAGGCATCAGTGTCCCTCTCCTGGTGCGGCTGTACCATGAAACAGAAAGCTGGCATGCAGAGAAACAGAAATATAAATAAGTATGTAGTTCAGTGATCAGGACACTTGCCAGAAGGAGAGGAGCCTTGGGTTCTGGCCTCTCTCTGCTTAGTTAGGTTTCTGCTTTAGTATTTGATATTAAGCAGCACAGTTTCAAGCCTGTCAAGTTGTTGAATCTAGTCTAGATTAAAATATTCTTTTGATTCCTGAGTTTTCAACTCTAAGCATTTTGGGAAAATTGCAGAAGAGAGAATGAAGTTTATGTATCTTCATGGTTAGACAGAAGCTGAATGGCCATAGTAATTATATAAAGGCCTTATCCACAGATGTGTGATTAAAAAGTTACCGTCCAATGACTTCATTTTAGAGTTACCTTCAGTATTCCTCTAAAAGATGATTCATCCTGATATAATCTCTGAAATGCTTCCTTAAACTCAACTTCCATCAATTAATTCTTTGGAAATGAAATGCAGAGATGTGTTTAAGAAAAAAAAATGGAAATCCAATGAAAATATGTGGAAAAACAAGAAGGAAAATAAAATAGAAAAAGTAGCATGAAAAGATATAATCCTACTGAACCCAAACACCAAAGTATAAAACTGCCGGCAGGAAAAGAAGAAAAAACAACAGCAAAGACATGAAAGAATTCTAAGGGTCTTGCTTGAAGAACATAGCCAGGTTAATTAATAGAGAGGGTGGAGCTGAAAAGAGTTAATGGAAATATTATAGATTAAAAACTACACAAGGAGAAGTTTAAAAAACATTGCATTCCAAAATAATTAAAGAATTGGGCATTCCTGTGAAGAACCTGGTATTTACTAAACGAAGAGAGATAATATTTGTTCCAGCTTCTCCAAACATGACCTTGTATGTTTGTTGAATATGGACATCTTCTAGACTGTAAGGATCTGGTTGCTGTAGGGATTTTGGCCAAAGACAGTATTCCTAAGTGGCATAGTGAGCATTATGCCAATGTGGCATGCTTAGGTTTTTGGAGTTTTTTTTAGAGACCAGTAGCTACAACAGTATCATAAGAAAACATGTCCTGTGGATGCGTCTTAAGTCTTCCTTGCATTCTGCATCTCTGAATATAAGCTTCTTTTGGAGGTGTTGGGTCTTTTGACACACCCTTGAGTAGGATCTTGTGCTCTGGACAGAGGAGTTGGTTTCCTATGCTGTAAAGCATGGCATGTGTCAGTAGAAGCCCAGAAGGGCTCTCTTTGGTTTTTCCATACAGTAATGTGATCTTCCATATAGTGCCTCTAATCTGGCAAACCTAGAATTCACAGTTGTATTTGGAGGGTCTTTCAAACTTTACCTTAAGGTCTTGGGAAACAGACTTTTGCCTTTAAATAGCAGTGCTCAATAGCAGTGTCAGCTACAACGGTTCTCAAAAATCTGTAGGAAATAAATGCCAAGTGCAGCTAGTTTTCACCAAAACAAATCATGTGTTTCATAGAAGTTATGTGATCTGTTAACTCAGACTTTGGCAGAAACTGAGGCTGGAGCAACTACTTTTCAGGAGAGGAGCTATTTTTTTTTACCTCTTGATCACAAACCAATTTCTGCTCCCACTGAAGGCACCTGGTGGCTTATATGGTCTCAGTCCACCTCACTCCTTTGCAGCCCTGAATCTGGACTATGCTGAATGAAAATGACTCTTCCTCTGGTCCTGATTAGAATCAAGGCACAAAAGGAAAGGCAATTGTGAGGAGGAAGGAAATGTTGTTGCCTGCCAGGTGGAGATAGAGAGATTAGAGGAACGACGATGAACCAGAGTCTTAGAAAATCTTTCTCCCTTATGTCTTTGTAACCTCAGCAGCCTTGCTCTCTTTCTTTAAATTGAATCCTTAAAAAATATATTGAATTTATTTCATAGGTATATTATATGGCTATCATAGATCACTTAATATTATTGCAGATTCCTGATTGATTATGGCTTAAAAATTTATTTTATTATGTGGGACATAGTGTTCCAGAAATGTATTATTCAGTCTCCCAAGCACAGATGTTGCAATGATGGTTTCTGATCCCCAGATGTGTTTATTATAATCCACTCTTTGTAAAGAAACTGCAAATAATGATGAAAGTTCAAAGTGGTAGAAATTGCAAGGATCTGAAAACATCATTTTTCTGCTCTGCATTCCACTCAGTCTCCTAGTGAATATATATTGTAGATTGTTTCATTCCCTGATATTCAGAGCCCTATATATTTTAAATATACTCCTTGCTATAAACTCTGACAGCTACATTCCACTGGAATCACAAAACTGTGACCAGAAGAGGAAATCTCACTAACAGAGAGGAGAACTAAGCTTATGAAACTTACCACAGGAATAAATAAAAATTACTCTTATGATCACAGCATTCACAACTCAGTTCATCGAATTGGCTTTCCCTCATTACATTTCTCATGCATAGACACTCACACACACACACACATTTTTCTCTCATTTTTTCTGTTATCTGGAGAAGGAAAATGTGTTTATTTCTTAAAATTCTTCCCTGAGTCCGGTTGTTGTGGTGATAATTAACTTGTAAGAAAATAGAAATTTAACAGCTAAATAATGCTATCTTATAATTTAAATGAGAGATATCTGCAATTTTTTTTCAGATCCTGGTAGGAATAGAAAAAAACGAGACCATCATGAAGTCATTTAGCTTAGTGCTCTATTCACAGGTGTTGAGAGGGACTATAAGACCATAAAAGCTTAAGATAAATGGTATGGAAAAATACACAATGTTTTAGTCTTGTTTGACTGAACTTGGATCAACATTTTTGATATATAGAGTGAGTCACATACAGGTCTTTTCAAAGACCATGTGAGACTAACCCAATGATCATTGTTGGGAAAAAAAACCCTAGATATTTTCTCTTCTTTTCAAAAAATTATGTCTTGCATAAATGTTGATTCTCTGACACTGGTGAGCAAAATAACTTTTTTTTTTCTTGAATTTAACTCAAAATCAGAAACTGTCACAGGAAACAAAGATTGATGTAACCTGTGACTGTGGTATTGAGCTAATTTTTTATTACAATTCTCAATGTGTCACTCAACTAAGATTTCCTTTTTGAAGTGGGGCAATAGATCACTGTCAGAAATTGTTTCTGTTTATACAGTTCTGTTTTATACTTGAGTGTATGTAATGGTTTTATTGCTGAGTGGCCATAACTGGATAACTACTGCTACATCACAAACATCACTTTTCTTGTTTTTCACAGTGCTTGAAAAGATATTATTTTTGGGATGAGTTAATGACAGAATATAATGAATATACCCCTGAATATGTTTAGAATCCTTCTAGTTCCTGGAATTCATGATACTGCAGTGACTTTATATCTAAAATTCTGTCAATAGAGCATGGTAAATTCCTAATTTAATTCACTTATTAAGATTTTTAAATCATTCATGCAGAAAAAGTACTTAATCTGTGTAGAATGTGCCCAGTTTAAATTTTTTTGGACATGTTATAAAGGGTCATACATTCTTATTTGACAATATCTCTAATGATTTGCATATGATATATCAGATTCAAGAGCAGGAGTAGTAGTATGATGGTCTTAATTCAGCCATATATTTATTCTTAGTGTTCCTATTCTATAATTGTTACATTATTCCTACTTCAAGAACATTTCTTAGTCTTACAGACCTTTACATATTTTTCTTGTTTTCCTGTCTGGTTGCATAAGAAAATACAAGAATCTCTTCAAAGGTCTTGGGAACAGGAATGGGAATTACATTAAGGATAAATTTTTCCAGTTGAATGTGTTTGGCACCTCAGTATGTGTCTGAATTTCAGAACGTGTCATGACCTTTATGGTTTCATCTCTATCTGACTACACTGTGTTTCAAAGAAAGGTCTTACTAGACTTACATCTGAAATAGGTTATCTAGAGACAAATCACTTAGAGGTGTACTTGTAGCTCTGTCAAAAATCAGTAGTGTTTCCTCTTTTTCTTCTGCCTGTGATGCTTATCTGAAGCATCCTCCAGTTGATCACATTCATAAGCATCTAGTGGTTTCTGCTTTGGCATGCTGTTATTCCAGCGGAAAACATTCAGTATGATACTTACCTCTGAAATAGTTCAAGATAAAGTCAAAGAAAAGGTAACTTCTTATTTCACATCATTCATTCACATATTACTGCAAAGAACTGTTCCATTGATGTGTATTCACGATTTCCCTATGCCAAACTGTTAATTATCAAAAGATGGTATTTGAATGAAGATACTCATTCCATTTTGCTTCTTTTTTTAACAAATGCCTGCTTTTACACAACATTCTATTTCATACTGGTAACACAAGTTCCGGAGGTTAGAAGATCAAGTCAGATCAGCATCCAAAAAATTGAAATCCTGGTCCATCTCTCAAGTTATTGCATTTTATTTATGATACCTTAGCTGCATTTAACTACCTGCAGTTAGTTTCTGTCCCAGGGCATGATACTTGCCTAATGGAAGTAGTCAAAATTATTACTCTAGCTAGGGAAATGAAAGAGATCCACACTTCTGGCACTTGAAAATCCACATTGGGTACTTGAATGACCCTGTATATTCATCACCAGAATAAATATAGCTACCTGCTGTCTTATTTAATATTTGTGCAGATGGAATGAAAACATTAGAAGTGTGTTGGAAGTCCTTAGTAAAGTGGGGCTGTAGAAAGAATGTCTCATATTTTTTTTTTAGTTTAAATAAATATAGCACCCAAGTCACGTATATCTCAAGAAAACCTAAGGACCCTGGTCAAAATGATAAAAGGTAATGCATTTCTGTAAGTTTGTTAAAGACAAAATTTTATAACAAACAATCAAAATAATAAAAAGGCATTTAAATGTCTGTCTAGAATTCACACATCAGTTAAAAGCCTTGGTTGTTAATCTGAATAATGCTAAATAAATCAAATCTGACAGTTGTTTCCACTAAATACCTTCTGCTGTGATCTGAGTACCAGCTGTCTGATATTTTCAAATGTGAAGCAGGTTATGGAGTTGGATTAGCTTCATCCCACCTAGAAAGGTGAAAATGGTGTTCTCACTTTCAGTTCTGTTCAGGTGATAATTAACTAGAAATAAAGTACTAAAGATGATGTAACTATTACATGAAATTATGAACTTGTCATTAGTCTGCATATTCTGCTAAAATCAATGCTAGTTTGAAGTGAAGAGTGTCTATGAGATGAAGAAAATTTGACTCTTAACAGATATTTTCTTATGCTCTTATTCCTCAAGAAATATCTCAAGGCCTTCTTAAAGAAAGAACTGATAAATTACACCTTGGGCTAATCACTGAAATAAAAAAGAGTGTTTATAACTTCTGCGGTCACTCTTGAGGAAGAATATGGAAATGGTCTTTTAAGAGCTGAAAGAATACTTAAAAAGACATCTGGATTATCCACTCCATATTCCAAATTATCAAGAGAAGGTCTGTAAATTTCCAGGCTTCACCTGCTTGATTTCTAGCTTCCACAACTGATTTCTTGTTGGCTAGTGTTGTTCTCCCTGATGTGTTGGTTTCCCTCTGAGTATCCCTTTCACTCTGAAGAAGTGCCCTGATATGATGTAGTTCTTAAAACTGCTCATAATTTCTACACAGGCCACCACTCCTTCACTCCAAGCTAGAGAAGATATAGAAGCAGTTAGATATACATATAGAAGATATAGATATAGAAGCAGTTTTGAGTAATATTTCACCCTAGTCAGTAAAGTAGGACTGTTACATAAAATTTGAGAAAACCAGAATGATTATATTACTATTGCTATATTTATTGTGTAGTTATTTATTGCTTCTTATTTTATTATCTTAGTGCATTTTTCTTCAAGAAGCTGATTATGTTAATAAGTAAAGATGTCAGTTGTGAAAGCTAGACTTCATTAAATATTGATTCATAACTCACAAAGCTTGTTCCTACTTTATTACACAAATAATCAAAAAAAAATCCAGAAGCTGTTAGTCTGTGTGAGACATTCATGACTTTGGTAATAATTTTGAGGAACACTGCTGCTGACATGCCACCTTGGGGGCAACCTCAGCCATTTATTTACTTTTTGATGTGTTTGATATAACATTGTCAGAACAGGAAAGATGCAAACCAATTAAAAATCCTCCCTATGCCCAACTGGAGTAATTTGCCAACACAGAGGCCCTTTGATACATTCAGTTTTATTGTGAAATAAAACACCGTGTATTTCTTCCAGCTTTTGACTAGATTAATTTTGAATCTTTGTGTCAGGAGATGTACAAGTGTTATCTGTAAATGAGAAATGTATGCAAGGTGCTCAACTACTGCTGAATTTCAATGAACTTTGTGGTTCTAATGTCATGAAGCTCTGTCAAATGTTAACAGAAATTAAAAGTAAAATTCATATGGAGCTTTCAAAAATCACAGCCTCATCTGTCAGCATTTTATAATAACCTAACAGTTATGATCTATCAAGGTATTAAAGCACAGTTCTGAGCCCCAAAGGAAAAATCATGACATTCTCAGACCACTGAAGTAAAAATAAATATTTTTATTGAAAAGAATTGTCAAGACTTCCTTTCAAAGTTTTCTCACTAATTGCATTTCAAACAACTTCAGTTATAAATGTTGAGAGTGAACATGAGAAAAAAAATCACTGAACTTCAAATACTTTAGATTACTTTGAATACCAGTTTATGTTTATTTAACATTTCTTCCTGCATTTTTAAAAATAAAGCTGATTTTAAATTTTTGATAAGGTAGTTTTCTTTACAAGCACATTAAACTGTGGCACTATAATTTTCATTTAGCAGGGCAGAAGAGACATTAAATACATGAAAGCATTCCATCTTATCTGTCAACACTTAAATTTCTGTAAAGACCAGTTATATGAAAATAGACACTGTACAGAAATGTATGGCTTTACATTAAACTGCTTGGACTAACCTTTCAAGATCTGTCAGGCCTATGAAGTGCATTGTGCTTATTGAAAACTGTATTTTCTGCTGCTGAAAACACAAAGGCTTAGAGCCAGGTTCTGGTCTGCATTACAGCCTGGTTTTGTTGCTCCAAGGTTCAAAGGGCTAGAAAGCCAATCATAACAATCAGTGAAGGGTTGGATCAGCTTCATCTGACTCCTCCCCAGCTTGCCTTGGAAAAGTGGAGAATTTCATGCATTTACTGCTGTAATAGCATCTGCTTGGAATTATCAAAATAAAAAATTATCTGTAAGGATTTGTAATCACATTGTGTTGCCTTTTCACTGAATGGTTCAGGAGTGCATATTTCTCAAGGTGGGGAGAACCAAAGGTCAGTTCTTATTTATGCATATATATGTAAATATGCATATGTATTGCATGTGCATACACACACACTCCTTTCTGAGGTCATAAATCTCACATACGAAAAAGATGCTGTGATGCTTAGGATGCACACTAACCACATTCTGATATTGAAACTATTTTACTCTTACCTGAAATAGATGAACATTGAAATGATCAGGGGCAGGATGAAGTACCTTTGGTTGCACAGCTGAGTGCCATTACTGTGGCACTTCAGGAGGTCTTATTCTTTTGTTGTCTTAATCGCTAAAAATTCTTTACAAAGTCTAAGAGGAGGGATGCAACTTCAAACGCCTGTTTTTTTTCAGTTTGAAAGCTACAAGACTGGCTTAAACCTAATCTTTTTCTGCTTCAGTACAGTATGAGATTATACAAGCCAATATGCCAAGCTCTTAAATGAGTATCTGGGTAATTGAAATGAAAGTGGATTTGGAAAGTCAAAATGGGTATCTGAGTAATGGAAATAAAAGTGCATTTTGAAGGTCATATCTTACAAGTGATATATAAAATTTCTGTTTGCTGTTTACACTGATAATCTAGGGACAAGAATTTCTCTCTAGCCTGTTGGTTAGAACATGTGCTTTAGAAGTGTGGGTTCAGATCTCTTTAGCTAGAGGTAGATGTTGAAACCATATTTGCCATGTGCCAGGTGCAAGTTGTTATCAACTGATCTATTTATTAAAAAGAGGTTGTCTTCTGTTTTGGAAATCTCATCTTTAATTTCCTTTACAATTTTAAATCAACAACAAAAAAAAGAGTTTTTGGATATTTTTCATTTCAGCAACAAAAGTCCTAATCACTTTAAGTTTTGTTTGCTCTGGACTATTTTTTGAGTAACTATTTTCTCTTTCAGTTCAGCTGCCAAACCACAAACAATCTGTGTCTCCTTGTGTTGTAAAATTTAGTTTGAGGACAAACCGTAATAGCATTAACAATTTTGTAACCTTTGATGAGCTGCTTTTTACTACTTCTCATCTGTAGAAATAACAAGATTTTTTTTCATAGCATGGGCCGTTAAGTATAGTTTGTTTTGTCATTTTCCACAGACACCCCCTGCATCCTGTGCGTAAGTTCTTAGAGAGTTAATGTGAATCACTGTGTTGAGAGTTTCCATATTTAATCTATATGGTGCTGTCATCAATCCAGCAGAATTAATTTGTGGTCAAACATGCTGTTTAAGAGAAAAGCACAATGTTCTGCTTCTCTAGGAAAGAAAGTGCTCCAGAGTGAGCCTTGGATCTGGAAAAGCAGGTGACTGGGACTTTCCTTCCCTGTGCAAGTGAAACAGAGATCATGTTTGCATGTTGGAGAAAGCATTTTTCATGTGTTGGAGGAATTTCAGTAAAACCAAAACAGAATGAAAGAATAATTTTTTTCATGTGGGAGATTTCCTGCCCTCATTATAAACCTCAGTATCTTCAAACAAATCTTGAGGTGTTGCAGTTGCCAGCAGGTCACTCATCTCAGAACCTTCTTGGGTCTGCATCATTGCATTCCCCATTTTCTCAGAATTAGCTTGTGTTTTAGACTCTTGCACTTTATATTTCTGACTGGACTTCGAATCCCTTCTCTGGCTTTTTCCTGTATTCCCCAAATCTACTTCCAGCACTGATTAGATGCAGGAAGTGCAACAATTCAAAAAAAATTAGTGGAAAATGGAGTAAAATTTATTTCCTTACTAATTTTAAGAATAGTCATGGATGTTTATTTATAAGGAATAATTGTCTTTGTTCTCTTTACTGCGTGGTCTTTAAAAATGTTACATGCAAGGATTATGTATCTCCTACAAAAGGAGCACTTCTATTCCTTGCACAGACATTCTTAACTTAAATGCATGTATGAAAGCAAAAGTAGAATGCCTGAGGAAAACCCCCAAAGTTTTCTCTTAAAATATAAAAGCCAGGTTTTCATTTTTAGATCTATGTTATAATCATTACTGCATTCCAGCTTCTAGGCAGGAACACTTTTAGATCGAACTAAGGATAGAAAAATCTAGACTAAAATTCTTGGACTCTGTTTCTTTAGTCAAGAGCTTCTGTTCAAGGTGAGTTGGTAGAAGGAAGGAGATTTCTTTCCTGCTGTGACCTCTTTTTTTGTCTAAGAACAGCCTCATTACAGCAGAAGTACTATGAACTACAGAAATAACACTATAAATATATTCCAAAGCCTGTTATTTTAGATGGAATTTCATACACTATCATATCAGATCTACAGTGACCTAAAGATATTGAAAAACTTGTCAGTTTTGTAGAAACCAGTGTCATGCACAGTTTGAATTCATTTCCATTTGGAGAATTTTCATCCTGAGATTACTTCCTTTGAACAGCAAAAAGATTCTGCTTGGAAAGATAAAACAGATATTAGAATTTAATAAGATCTATAGTACAGAAAAGACTACCAAGTTACATTTCTTTGTGCATGTAAACATTCAGTAATTGAGAAAATTGTATTTTATAACAGAAACATTAAATCCCACTTTAAAATGCATCCCCTGCTTTTGTGGAATAAGTATTCAAAATATGATTTGAGTCTTTGAAGTGACTTTTTTGTCACATTTAAAACACTGTGTTCCATTAGAATTGTGGGGTAGCTTTCCAATTTTACACACTTTCTCAAATCCAGAGCATAACTTACAGTCTTAGTTTTGAAGTATCTGTAGAGAATGGATGCTGTAATTTTATGGTACCAGGAATTACTGTTTTGTAGAACAATTCCTACACAGTTAATGTCTCTTTCTTCTGTGCTATTTTTTTTAAGATATAAGTGCCTGCAAATTTCTAAGGGCGCATACTACATTTTTTCTTATAAGAAATCTCTTAGTCTTTTAAAGATAATACATTTGTAAAACAGAGAGAATTTGTGGGTGGAAAGCACAGGCACTCAGTGTCTCTGTGTGTGGTGGGTTCTAGAATAGTGTTTTTCAAACTTTCACCTGTACACACAGATAATTAATATGCTTGCAGAATTGGATCACTGGGCATTTTCTTTTTTCTCACTTAAGATCTTTGTTACTTCAGCTCTTGCCCTTTGATGCTGGATTTGAACGAGTAAAGAAATCAAGACACTGTTCTGGAGCAAGAGTCTATAGCTTTGCTTTTGGAGGCTGGAGGCCTTGTATCCATTGTTTTACCTAAAACCTTTAGTGTACAGTAAATTGGAAAGAGCTTTGGGTTTATAAAGAAAAAAATCGGGTAAATTTCCTATGTTCCAAAGATTTATTTGGGTGTTGCATAGTTCTGTCTGTTCCCTCTCAATCCCAGCACATTTACTCTTTAGATAGATTAGACAGATGCTAATCCTCTAAATTGCTGCCTGGTCTTAGAGTCTACATAACAAAACTAGTGGTTCAGATTTGGTGACTGGATGGAATCAAGACTGATTAAATTTGATTTTACTTTGGTATTTCCTTTTTGAAGTTAGCTCATAGGAGAAGTTTAATATTATTTTCCTGATAAAAATCACTGCACTCTAGTGAATAAAATTTCAGTGAACTTGAACAAAAAAGATAATAAGCACTTATTTGTTTTCAAATAGATTTTTAAGCTTTGTTGCAAGTTTCAGACCTTGCTTTCAGTGAGATGGCCACCACGTCTGCTAAAGACTTCAGGGAAAATGAAAGCAAAAACCAGATAATATGAGGAGTGCATTGAATGTGAGAAATATTTCAGTGTCACAATTCAGCTAGTATTCTTAGGGATACATAATGAGGACACAATAAAGAACCTGAAGAAATAAAGGATCAGACAGTGTCTTTTGAACAGATGGAGACATAAATAGTCTAGCATATATCACAAGTGCTAGTACATTGTGTTTAGGAATATAACTTTGCTGTGTTCATAAAAACTTCATTTAGTACAAAGCCAAATAAACTTGCTTAATGAAATGTATATGTCTTAATGAAAAACTTAGCATTTGGCATCTTTTTTTCTTCTGTTCAGATAAACTGAAAAATGAACCCTAAGAATTTTTGTGCCCAGTCGCCCATTAGAATTAAATATTTCTAGACAGCTTTGAAATATCAGCTTTAATGCAGGACATTAAAAGCAAGGCACTCCTGGAGATGTTCTAGGACCTGCTAATTCCCTGAAGGCCCTTCACTGTCATTAGCTAAGGGCTTTCTCCATTGCATTCTGACTCTCCTTGAAGTAGGGAAATCTCCAGCCTCTATAACATCCCATCACTATGGAAACTACAATTTCTTCACTGGGGGAGAACCGCTACGCCACTAACCTGGCAATGGAACAATTGTTCTGATTCCAGGGCTAAACCTGACCTGCTCTATTTCACTGTCAAATTGAGAGAAAAAGTTAAAATAAACTGGTAAAATCTGCATTTAAATGCGCCTTCAGTGCTTGTCAGCATCTCTTAGAAAATGACACAAAGAAAGGAAATCTCTATTTTGTCCTCCTTGGTATGAGTCCTTTCTTAGCGCAGTTCTGAATGCAGCTGCAGGTTCTGTACTTGCTCTGGTTTAACATTTTTTATTTTTGCTTTTGAATCTCTGAGTAAAACTAAAACCATTCCTCAGTCCCTGCATAAACAAGTCCATATGTTACGTGTTTCACTGAAAAAAAAGAGTGGAAGGTGAACATTTGGTATGAGTCGCTGAAAACATTTTTGGACAAACCTGGTCTGAATTCCAGGTTTATGACAAACCTGGAGTCACATAAAATTTCATCTGGTTCTCCTGAAATTTTGTTGTCAGTTTTCTCACAGCCTTCTTGAAAACTGTTGGCAACAGAGCTGGCTTTAGCACTGTCAGAGATCTGGACTGGCACAAAGGAGCAATAAGACACAGCTCTTTCAACAATAAGTGTGACACTAGGCACCAAATCTGTTCATCATTACTGCTCTACAGCTTGGTCCTGCACCTTTGGAGATTTTCTGTGTGAGAAATATGTTGCTTCCTTGGGCTAGCAGATAAATTTGCTGTCTGAACTAAAACAGGGAAGAACTTCTGTGCTCTCTTTCTGAAAACATGTCTCTTTTATTCTTCTGTAGCCCCTGATTCACACTAATAACTTTTAGTAACTCTGTAAAGCAGTTTCACTGTGCTTTTCTTTCTACCACTTGTATTTAATAATTTCATTTCTAATATTTTTTCCTTGCTTCCTCATGCAGTCATTATACTTTTTTGCTATTCCCTTTAGGACTCTTCTGATGACAACATAAAAAATATAGTTCTTCTCTTTCTCAATAGTTATTCCTAGCAGATATAGAATAGGGAAAACATGAGTTTATCCTCTATAGGAACTGTCTCCCCAATGCCTACCTACCTTCAGCCACAGGGATGCTGACTGACATGTAGCAACATGAGGAATCTCCTGAGATTCCCCAGTCTTGGAGCTGCCTATAGGATTTTATCTGCACATGTAGAGCTTCATTTAGGTTTTTGGAGGGTTTTTTAAGTTCAAAAACTAGTGTGTTTTGGACAAAATCTCCTATCATTCCTGACCTTAAAGGTGGAAATCAACTTCTATCAAGGCATTAAATAGCTCTTAACAAATTTGGAAACTATATTAGAAGATAGAAAATTATATATTATATATATAAAAAATAATTCTTCATTATGCTTAAGAGACAAGTTGGTTTCTAGTTGTTTTGCCCTTACTTACTTGAGAGACAAGTGACTCAGACACCAATATGACAAATGTTTTCAACCACAATGAAAACTCCTTTATATTAAAGAGAGCCTTTACACCCTACTACTTCAGTCCTTTGCTAAGCCAGTTTCTCTCAAGTTTTTCTGCTGCACTTTGTTGCTCAGGTCTGATCCCCAGGTTCTTTTCCTTTCTTCCATTTAGCTGGTCCTTGTACAGGCTGCTGTAAATGTTTGCACTGTGAATTCTATTAGGAAATTGAAATCCCCAGTTTTGTCCTGGACAAAATTCTTAGAGCAAACAATGTTTATAGTTCAACATGTTTGTTGTAGTCAGTGAGAAAAACAACTAATCCAATCCCCCTGTATTCCTAACAGACTTGCCTAAATAATATGCTTCATGGCACTACTGGATGTTCTGGGGAAGCCAACATTGCTTGAATATTTCTCTTTTACTGTTATTGTTGCTTTGACAGCTTTGATTTTATAGCAACTTTAATCATGTGTGTCTTATTCCTTCACCTCTGGCATTTTGCAAATATTCTATTTCTCACTTTTTTGCTACCATAACTACCTTCATCAAATTATAATTCATCAATCTTTCTCTCTGACACCCACAGGGGAAACCCCAGAAGTACACTATGTCAGCTAAACAAGAAAATGCTAAATGTACACATGTAAGGAAAGCTATTAATTAAAAAAAAAAAAAAGCAAAAAAAAAAAAAAAAAAAAACAACCCTGAAAAAGAAAAATTAGGTATATAAGTTAATGTGACCCCAAGGCAGCATTGGCAGTAACTTATGTGCTGACAGTTATGAGCCTGTTTATTCTATGCTCAACCATACATGAGAAAAAGTGCCATCAAGTAGAACAACAAAATGGACTTGTGTTATCCTAAAGATACAAAGTAGCAATAAATCATATGAGGCACATTAATGTTTTATTTACATTTTTCCCTAAAAATATAATAATTTTCTGTGGCTTTTTTTCCTTATAACATTTGTTTAGCTCATTGTTCCAGAAAAACCTGTAGGATGTTCTGCCTGGATTACAAGAATCTACAGAGCTGTACATGCTATCAAGAGCTATACAGAATTGCATCTGCAGGACTGCTAGCAGCTCCTATTTTATGTAAGATGTATTCTTCTTCATCACCTGGAAGCTTTTAATTGTGGTGGATAAATACAGGCCCCCAAAAAATAATTTTGTGGTTTTGTTCTTTAATACTAAGGAGTATTAGCTGCTGATCCTGGTCTCTCAGCAAGACTGGATGTGGACACAGGCAGATTTCTTATAGCTGGCAATGTCTGAGGGGTTTTTTGTTTGGGTTGTTGGTTGGTTGGTTGTTTTTTTTTTTTTTTTTTTGGTGATCTCTTTTTGTAAATGAGAATGAAAAGAAGGTGAAATCAATGAAAAGCAACTAAAATCAAGCTTTGAGTGTGTTTCTGCATCCTCCCCTCCCCCAGCTATCATCCTAGAAGGCACCTGATATTAAATGTCATTGGGAAAGGAGATGGTGAAGGACCAAAGGTGGTGAAGAGCCGTGAGGGGAAGCTGTGTGAGGAGGGGCTGAGGGCACTGGGTCTGTTCAGCCTGCAGGAGACTGAGGGCAGACCTCAGTGCAGCTACAACTTCCTTGTGAGGGGAAGAGGAGCAGCAGGCACTGATCTCTGCTCTGTGGTGACAGCGACAGGACCCGAGGGAATGGCCTGAAATGAGTCAGGGAGGTTTAGGTTGGGTATCAGGAGAAGTCTCTTCACCCAGAGGGTGTTTGGGCACTGGAACAGCTCCCCAGGACGTTGCAATCTGATTTTTATTGACTTAAAAGGGAACCTGTTTCATTGCAAGTTCATTCTTTTGATGGTAATCTTGAATGTAGATTAATAAATCAATGCAACCATGAGAGCTATATCCAAAATATATCAAAATTGCTTTTTGACTCAAGAAGGATCAGAATAAAAGCTACCAAAACTCTGTAAAGCCTTCTTTTAAAACTTGTTTCATGTAATCAGAAATGGGAGCATGTATTTCTATGAATGTTAAGGCATAACGCTTACTTGCTAAAATTCTATCTAAAGATGTAGATTAAGAAGCTGTAAAAACTTTTTTTTTTATTTAGAAACTCTGTTTATAAATTTTTAGTGCTGTAAATGTGGACACATCGAAAGGATAACCCTTACAGATAATTGTTCTCACAGGATGTTTAGCAAATGCAAATTTTCCAAAGAAGTAGGAACAGAAGTAGGAATTGTTACTTAAAAGGATAACTGAGTGGTAAAATGAAAAAACTGTTTTTCTAAGCAATGTCTGAGTTTCAAACCTAAACAGAGAACACTGAACTAAAAGCTGAAAAATTGGAAGTTCTCACTAGCAAATCACTAATGATGGAGAGCTTTTGAGTAACACATCTTCTCCTGAGAACCTCCTGCATTTGTCCTCAAGTATAATCAAAAGATAGAAGAGAATCCATTAAATCCTTAATAATAGATGAAAGCATCAATTGATCTAAGTACCAATTTAAAAATCGACAGAAATATTAGAAATTTAGAAAAATGGTGTGAGTCCATTGCTTTACATCAATCTTCACTTAAAAATATTGTCATCCCTACATGAGATCTATGGGAGTGACTTCCAATTAGTAAAAGACCTTAAGCAGCTCAACATGCAATGATGACATTAAAGAGAGCTTGTTAGAATTACATACCATAGTTAGCTGAACAAAGAGGTAATGGGAGAATTTTGCTATACAGCAGCTTGTCAATACAAGTGATGCTGCTCCTTATGCTTGCCCATTTGATCTGCTACATTTTATGTAATTAATTTCTCCTAAGGTGTTGAAAGCTTGTATGTCATTTCCCAACAGACTTAACTGTGATGACACAAAGCTTAGTGCTTTGTCTTTCATTTCATAAAATGGGGGGGCCATTATAGGTAATTGTAATGCACTTTTGAAGTAAGGCAGCTCTTTTTTATTTATGGTGTAACATAGTCCTCCTACTCAAATGCAAAAAATAGCGAAGTGATTTAAATTACCAATTTAATTTGGTCTGAATTAAGTTTTAGCATTTACCAAAACAGGAATTAAGAGCTGTACTTTTCTTTGGATTGTGTCAAACCAATGAATATTTTTAATAGGTAGACTGTCTATATTGTGCATAATTTTCTCCCTCCCCAGTTCTTTATCTCAGCTAAGCTATATATCTCCAGGGCATAGAACAATGTTAGATGTGAACACCCCAGCTAAGCATGGCAGTGTGGTATGCCAAATAAGCTGAGACACAGGGAACAATTCATTGTACTGGCTCCAGAGGAATATTGTGCCATTGCAGGTACACAGTTTAAGTATTCACAAGCATGAATATTCTCTGGCATCAGAACCTTTCTGGCTTTTGGCAGCTAGAAGAGGCTTGATGCAGCAGGGCAAGTGTTTTCAGGAATTTCAAAATAAACTTCTTCCCAATCGTCTAGGAAGGAAGGAGACAAATACGAAGAACAAATGCCATCCCAAATACTCTTGTCTGTTTTGTTCCTGTCCTGCTAACAGGAATTTATAAAAAGCAATAAAAACTTATTTTCCACCTCCAAGCAGGTAGGATTTTTTTTTCTTAAATATGTATGTGAATTATTTTCTGTACAGGAAAGCTTGTTATGCACAGGGATTTTTTAATCATCAAGCAAGCAGCTTGGTCCTAAAGACTATTGTAATAATGTCACGGTTGTAGGTGTCTCCTTACACTTAATTTTTCATGAATGCCCAAACACAGTGTTAAACAGGATCCCTTTCAAAAATATTTCAGTTCTTCACTTGTCAGTTTTAATTGATTGTGTGTGTTGATTAGCATGCTCTTTTAAATTGCTTCTGTAGGACAGCAATCCAAAAAACTAAAGAGGGAGCTTTGCAGACTTTGTTGCTCTTATTGCTCTTCCTTGCTCTCTTTTAGTATATACCAAAAGAAAACTTTATTTACCAGGGCACCTGAGCACACGTAAATGTGCTCACAGTATATCCACTCACTGATCTCTCTAGAATATCAAAATTCCCTGCAAATTTTACTTGCATTGCTAAACTGGGAAGGGGTCTTTTATTATGTAGAATACTCTATTAAAAACTAAAATACTTAAGCAAATAATTTATAAACTATTTTTCAGTTGCTTTTATGGATATATCTCCATGGCTATGAATATAAGTCCTGTTTTCTTCTTAATCATCTTTTTCTTGGCTCTGGTTGAAAAAGACAAGCAAAGAGGTGAATAGTGAATAGCAGTTTCACTTGCTAAAATCTGCTCCCTCTTTCTGCTGCTTTTAGGTACTGGCACACACAGCCCCTCCAACACAGGGAAAAACACTTTTTTTTTTTTTTTTTTTTTTTTTTTTTTTGTTATTAAACTTCCCTGTACTGCCCTGCAGCTTTCCCTTATTCCTCCCAGTCAGCCAGTCAAATTAAATTCCTAATGCCAGAGAGCTTTCTTGAGCTGAAAAGAATTGGATTCACCTCATTCTTTTAATTTGTCTCTGAACTATTATGTATTAGGGTAAAATATGTTCCAGCATGCAGCATATAGTGATCGGACCCTGCAATAAATCTCTGCTAAGTGAGACCATTTGTACAACTCACTGATTTCCAATATTCACCTGTGCTCTATCTTGCATCTCACCTCAGATTACCAGTAGAGAGAAGATCCATTTTTAACAAGCTATTATGGAATATACTTCGTGTTGGTCCAGAAAGTGTGCAAAACATAGCTTATATATACACCCCACAGTCCAAGCTGTTGTAGAAGATTCAGACAAAAATTACAGAAATTCAGAGACAGAGAAGACAGTATTAGTAAATTTGCTGTCAGGTGTGTAAGTGCAACAAGAGCATATGGCTGGGGAGACTATCAAGACCGCTGAATTCTGTCCATTGCCTTTCATGGCTAAGACTTAATTTAAAATATATGGTTGAAAGTTTTACTCACTTCCTGTTAACTTCTTTTATGTTATCCTTGTATTTTCTTATGCTATGCTGTATTAGAACATTGCGGTTTTCTCAATTACATTCTTCCAAAACCAAAAAAGGCACACGGTGTCTGCTGTCACTGATTTAACTGGGGGTGTTTTATTGAGGTCTGTGCCTGTAAAGAAATAAAAAGAACATAAAATAAGCTGGTGAAAAGAGAGAGAAAAACCGAGAGTGTGTTTACCACACCAAATCCCAAATCCACATGCTGTCCCTCTAGTATGCCTGTAGGTTTGCCCAAAATAAAAAAATGAATGAACAAAAAATCTTCAAAGGATTGTTGCTCTAAAAGCAGAGGGAGAAACAGTTTAACATATCTGTCCCCTGTGCTGAGGAAACCATGATTTTACACATGCCTTTAAAGAAAGGTGCAATATACTTATATTTTCAGAGACAGGAAACAAAAGAGAAATTTCTTTTCCTAACAGAGTACTGAACTGCAACATAAGTGTTAGAGCAAGAAGGCAGAGGATTTTGAAGAGCTTATCTTTAGTGAATATCATCCTGAATCATTAAAGGGTTTTACTTGATATAGCTGAAATTATCAGCTACTGCTGGAATACAGACTTTTTGGATAGTGTATTTCATGTACTGGTGGCTTTTCTGGACCAGGTGCCTTGAGTTTCTGTGTTTCTGTGACATTTCTCCCATTTATCTTCTGACCAATTGGTTTAAAGGACTCTGAGCTACAACTATTGAGCTCCAGATCCTGATTTCAAACCTTCTGTGTGTTCGGAAAGATTAAAAACTGTAGGGGCACTTTGACCCATTTCTCATCGTAATTAGATATATTAAACAATATTAGCCTTGTTGTTGTTCCCTAGAGTATCCCACTATTAATCTTTTCTACACTGAGAATGGGCTATTAATTCCTACCCCTTCTTCCTTCCTATTAGTCAGCATTTAATCACTGACAAAAATTTACCTCTTACCTTGTGGTTACTAAATTTCCTTAATAGTCTCTTCTGATGAACTTTATCAAAAGCTTTCAAAAGTCATAAGTATATCAGATTCATTTCTACTTCTTTATCCAATATTTTGTTTACCATTTCAAATAATCATAGTAGTCTGAGAAGCATAAATTATACTAGTTAAAGCCAGGATTTCTTTCTTTATCATATTGTTTTATGAAGTATTTTTAAAAGTTATTTCTTATTGTTCATCATGGTGCTGTAGTGTATTTGTAAAGTAATAGGAAGGAAATTTGTTGCACCCTCTTCAATGATATGATTTTATTTATCTAGTGTTCAAGAAAGCTTTTTTGCTCACATTTTTTTTTCAAGTGCCCACTTCTCTGTAATTCATCCTAAAACAACGTCTGTTTCTGTTTATACACTGGCTTCAGCAAAGGTATCTAACACACAGCTTGTATGTTGAGTTGGTTGAGAATATGTCATGTTATGATTATGACAAATATAAATATTTGCTTTTGATTAAAAGAGAAAATAGTTATATATGTTTCAGTATAGCATAGTCTTAGCACTATAAAACAGAAATTTTTCTTCACTACAGCTGTTAATTTTCAAAATTAAAATACTTCAAGTAATTTAGGCAGCTGTACAGCACAATTTTATTCATGTGAAGTCAGATATCTGTCCTTGCCAATAGGCAAATAAACAGAAAAGTAAGATGGAGGCTGCTTAAAAAGAGAGGTCATTAATTATCTTCAGACTGCTGAAAATCCCAGCATAACAGAAAATTTAGCAATCAGTCTCAGAAATTTTCATTCTCCTTGTTGAGTAAAACTCAACTTTTGTCAGTCTCATGCTCAGTATGTGAAAGGGTATCCAAGTCCTTTCTTTGTCTGGGGAAAACAGTGCAAACAGTGTTTGGGATACAGTGCAGTCCTGATTCTGAACATTTGCCATAATTAAAAACATAGTTTGTACTTTTTCTCATAATGTGTTTACAATGTTGAGAAATAATTTTAAAAAGTTATTTACTAAAAAAATGCCTTATACTCTTACATATTATCCTAAAATGCCAAAAAGCAACAATTCCAAATAACACTTGTGTTTTCTGGTAGATGATTGGCACACTGAAGGGTAATTAGCGTGGCACTGACAGTGCACCAAAGTGCACATTAAATGGTAGCACCACCTTTAACAAAATGTTTCCAGAGCCTGTCACAACAAGGTATTGAAACCTGATTATGGTACTTAGGTACAACCATGGTATGAATAAATGATGACAATAAAATTTTCTACTGCTGGCTGCAATACCTCGTGTGCTCTTTCAGCTCCCTCAGCAGCCCCTCTCCCCCACCCTCTCCTTAGCACTTCCCTGCTGCTTTTCTCTCCCTTCAGTCAATACCAATGATTCAAGTGACAAATAAAATTCCTGTCTCTCAGTACTTTCCTAGGCTACAGGTTGGAACAAGTGAACCATTAGTCTCTTCATGAAATCCTCCTTTGTGTGACCAGGCTGAGAGCAGTTGCACCTTTATGCATATTTTATATACATTTATGAGCTGCATTTCACAGTGCTGTATTTAGTTCCATTACAGTTTTCCATCACATTGCTGTTTTATTATGGCATTAATTATGTATTGCTTTTACTTTATCTTACAGTATTTTTTCCATTATTTTCGTAGTTGTGTTTTATAATGTGTATAAAGTTAATTTGTAACAGTGAGGTTAATGTTATCCTGGCACTTTAGATTAGCCAAGTGGTTATTTTTTTAATTATTTTGTTTGGGTACCTCTTAAATTTCCTTTAGAAAAAAAAATCAACATTAAAAAGTCTGAGACACTAAATAATTCATAAGCAGAGGGAATTTTTATAACAATAAAAGAGCTTTTTTAGGAGGACGAGCTTCCACTGTCACCATTCCAGGTCATAGGAAGCAGCCATGTTGAAAGTGGGCCACAGTCAGCCTGGGAGATGTGGTGAAATGAAGTTTCACAGCAATGAAAGTGATTTAATGAAAATAGTATATAGACTTAGGCTCACAGCAATGGAAATACTTTCTCACCGGAGACAATTTTGATTCCCACATGTGACGATGTGCAGTGAGCATCTGAGTTGGCAGCAATACGTGAATGAGTCAGTTACCAGTTGTGGGTTTTTCCAGAGAGAATTCAGGGCATTAAGAGGAGAAGCCTATGCCTTTGGATAAGAGTCTGCTACAGAATTTTTTCAAAAGTGCTAATAGAAAGGTTATGCATACCAAAGAAGAGTGGTGGAAGTAAAAGTGCAACATTATGATCAAGAGTTGTTTGGACACATTGTGATTTCTTGTGAAAAATAATAAAATTTTTGAGCTTGTGTAGGATATGAACGTAAAGAAAGTTATTTGCATTACAATAACCTAGGAGAAAATAAGAACTAATTTTTGTGTGGTAGGTATTTAGAGGCTCTGATGTGACTCATTAAAGTAACACCATCCAGACTCTGAATTGTAGTTGTGGATATCAATCTGCATACCGTATTGTCATGGAGGTAATTTCAGTACTGTTTTCTGTGTTTTGATTCATCTGGAAAGTCCCAGCAGAAGCAGAAGTGTAGAAGTACCAGAACTGAAATGTAGCACCCTTTACAGCCAAAATTCATAACATGAGCTTCTTACAGTAAAAACTTTCTAGGCCGACAAAGCATGGGTGAGGTTCAGTGACATAACATTAAGATGTTCTATCTTCTATTTCATATAGAAACTTGCTCGTTTTTTTTTTTCTTGTCCAGTCATATACCAGTTAGTCTTAATTTTTGGTGGGAATATTTATTCAAATCAGTCCTGATTTATAAAATAAAAATTAAAAAATTGGCCTAGTCTGTATTAAGGATGGTTAAGAAATTCTGCAATATTAATGGAATTGGAAGAAGAAATGTTAATCGACAAAGCTTTGATTATGTCTTCCCAACTTATTTCTAAAATTTAGCTCTTTAAATGTGTTGATTTCTAAATTCTTTTTTAAAAATGTATTGACTACACTAGCAAAGCTGAGTGAGGTCTTAATTGCTAAACACATGCAGATTTCAGAAATTGTGGCTTCTGACAGCTTTTGAAAATCAGACTAACATTTCATATTGAGCTTTTCCAAGTATTTTTTACTGTTTACAGAAGACAGAAAAAAAAATCTTTTGAGATTGGTGATTGCTTGAGAACATTCATTTTGAAGAGATTTTCCCATTTGAAACAAAGACAGAAAAAAGAGGAAAAGGGAAAAGGTCATTTTGTCCTTTGTGCTGTTTTGCTGTTCTTAAGAGCACAAAAATTCTTTTGTCTACTGCTTTTCTAGCTTCAGGCACAGCTGGAGTTCTGGCTTCCTTTCCTACCTAATACTGGTTCCTCTTTCATATCTAATTTGTGGTGGGCAGGAAAGGAAAAATATCTAAATGTAATCAGAGAAAACAAATATTTAATATTTAAAGGTAGCAGTTAAAGTGATCATATACATACTTCTTCCCTCATTAGATTTGCCATTTGCAACCTTTATTAAATTATAAGGGTCATGTTGCACATCTGTTCTGTTGTCCCTGCTTCAGTGATGTTATTCCTCCCTGGCATTTCTATAGCAAAAAAAGCCATAAATCTTTCTGACAGAAAAATTTGGGTAATTTCTTCCCAGTTATATTTGTTTTCTACATGGGGGCTGAGCTCCTTGGACCCAAATTGTGGTCCATGCAGAGCTGCACTTCCCATATTGTCCTGCCCCCCTTCCTGAGTGTGTTTTCTGCAGGCAGGGCCGCACTGTGGCTGCAGCCATGGAGAAGCCAAGGGAGGCTGTGGAGCCTCCCTCTGTTCTCAGGTCCCTGTGGGCTCCTGGGATCCTGCAACCTTCTCGCTCTGCCCCTGCCTGCTGCTGGGAGGCTGAGCCTCTACTCTGGGAGAAGGAAGGTGGCTGAGGAGAGGTGGGAGCAAATCCCACCAGGTGCCCTGCTGGAAGTGGGTCCTGCCCTGGCTGGAGGAGGCCACGCTGCCTCTGCCCAGCCAGGTGAGCCTGTGATGCTGTGACTGCTGGCAGGCTGAGTTTTCTTCCTCTCTGTTACCTTCGTGGTCATTAGTGGAGACAGAGGCTACATGAACTCACCGAGCATCCTCCACAAACAGTATTTCGTTGTTCAGAGCTCCCTTCTACAGGGCACTCGAAACTCCCGTGTTTAGCTGGCTGACTGGCTGGGGAACTCTCCCTGCCCAGATCTCTGCTCACTGGTATGCCTGCATCTAGGCTTGGACAGGGCTGGCTCACGGCTCCCCTGGATTTGCTTTGAACCTGACCAAACTTTGTTCACCTTGTTCAATTCTAGGCTGGTTGAGTTTTGGGGGGTGGCTTCAGGCTGGTTTGCATGGTGACACCACTTTTCTGCTCCTTCCTTTGGTTTGGAACTTTTGCACTCGGTGCCCGAAGTCTCTGGGGTACAAATGAGCCACATGGGCAGCTCCCAAAGACCAGCCCAACAGGGGTTGACAGGACACCCTCTGTGCCGTGGCAGAGCAGGGGTGACAGTGGCTCCCCTTGGTACTCACAGCCATGCTGAGGGAGAGCAGGAATCCTGAGCTGTCCCACAAATTTACCCTAAACACCAAAGGTAACTACTGCAATACGTAAAGCTGAAAGCAGCACATTAAGCAGAAATCACTTTTTAAAGATGGATCATATAAAACATCATTAGACTAATTTATAATTGGGCAATAATTTAGAATTCATGTAACTTTTAAAATAATTAGTTACATTCAAAATAGTATTTCGTAATGCATCATCTTAAATTACACTTATGAATTTAGATATATCATTAGAATGAAAATAAATATAGAACTTAATTTAATAGCTGTGAAATAAACCTAGGTTTTATATTTGTGCCTTGTGAGTATAACAGAAAACAAGGAAAATCATTTCATATTAAAATCTGCGTAACTGCGGGGCATTTACTAAAACTAACATTATCTTAGTTAACTTTCAAATATAAAAAAGGGCTAGGTAAATAACTCTCTATGAAATCTGAAGTATAATTTATAACGAATTTGTACTAATGATATCTAATGTGCCTAGTTAAAATGAAAGCTTTATCGAGAATAAATGTTACTCATTTACTTCAAAGGGAGTTACCAGACATATGTAGTTTGACAGTAATTTAAAAAAATAGAACAATATTGGCTAATAAAAATGCACAATTAAAATATTCCCTTATGAAAATGAGATGCTTAATGTATAAAATTTTATTTTACTGTATAATATTAAAAAAAAACCCTCCACTTCAGAATACCTCAGTTGCTAAACACCAAAAAAGTAAATTCTTGAAAAGCTCTTTCTTTGATGAATTCTTCAATAATAAGCATTGCTACTTAAATCAACAGGGAAAAACTTTTTTATGCTGGTACTATCAGATATAGTTTTCTGGAAAAGTTCAAGAATTTGAATTTGTATTTAGCTAATTTGTATGGTCAAAATATACTTTGGTTCTGATTCTGGGAGTACAATCAAATAATTTAAGCAATAGGAGTAGTCTTCCATATATTTTTTTCTTAAATTTTTATGTATAGGACATTACAATTAGCATTAGTTGTGTTCAGATTCATTAAAAGAAATATGCAGCAGAAGGAATCCCATTTTTTAAAACCGTCATTGTTTTTAATGCATGTATAATTAGTTCTAGTGTAATAAAGTGAAAATCTATCCCATAGATAGATTTTCCTTGGATTTTTTTTGCAGGCATGAAACTCCTAATTTAGAGTGGCATCCTCTAAAATATTTCCCCTCATATATCTTTCCATGTTTTATTGAGAAACCATTCAATCATCCTTATGGCTTGCAGTATAAAGATTTGTTCCATCGTTAAGAGAACTCACAGAGATCTTTGCTCACATCATTGTTCCATGGGGAATGTTGTTTTGTTTTTGTTTTTTTTTTTCATTTGTTTCATTTGAAGTGAATCAATGCTTAGAATTCATAAAATGGGTGGTTGTGCAGTCTTACACAGCCACACATTTTCATGCCTTATTTAATATACATTAAAGAATATTTGTAAAAAATGGAAAATTATTTTCTCACACTTACCAAAAGCAGTATATTGTATATGTTTAATGGCAAATTCTCCATAACATTCACTTTTAAAGATGAGAGTTATAACTTGGCTTCCTAGAATATTCAAAGCATTGCAGAGTTAGATCCATAGAGTGTACTGATGTTTTCAGTTTTTACAGATGGTGAAAGAACATTGTGGAGTTTGTCTGATTGTGGGCTTTTTTTTTTGTAGGAAGTTGTCAAGATTGGTGGTAATCATTTTACATCAACTGTTTTCTGCAGGGGCACCTACAGAAATGCTTATAAAAAAACTTCCCTGAACTGAAATTAAAATTTGAAACCTTTTTTTATAATCTATTCTTTAGCTGATATCCTAGGGCAGTTCCTTGATTTGATTGCATTTTGCATCATTGAAAGCTGATTCCAGTGGATTGGATCAGTTCTCCAGTGAGCTGAAGCCATCAGTGATGCACAAAGAATGAGAACAAGCTCTTCCAAGGGAGGAACTTTCATGCTTAAGGAAAGTTATAGCACTAAAACTTCTAGCAAAGACTAGGCAGCTCTAGTGTCTCATCCAGGTCACAAATGCATTAGATAAAGCATGTTAAAGATGCTTTGACCACCAAGTATTTTTATTTATTAAGGATAAAGATTTTGAGGAAAATAGAGGTGCCTTAGTTCCTACCTCATGCAGAGGGACCAGCAGTACAGTGTAGCTGTCCTGGATCATACCTAGAAGAGGGATGCCTCCTGTTTACCTAGCTGCCACATTTCTACGCCCCTTTACATATACTTGTACTTTGGCACATGAACCCTCAAGCTGCTTAGTCCCTGTGTAAGTTGTATTTGTTCACTCATAAAAGCACTGGCAGAGGGTGAAGAAAGTTTTTATGACAGTTATTAGCTGGTCTAGGTCTGATTTACCATTTACAAAACCATTTCTGTTCTTTCCAGTGACAGCCCTTCTCCCACACTTGCTGCTACCAATTTGGTTGCAGGAGTTTAGTGGTATCTCCAGGTAGCCAAATGTGTGTGTACCAGGTTGGTCTGTGACAGAAATGTCATCCTGCCCTCTTCTTCCTGCACTACTTGTGTGACAACACTGAGGACCTCAGGGAGAGGGAAAGTAAGGGATCATGCAAACATTTGTTTAGATAAATTCCGCTTGTGGTGACAGTACCAATTGCAAGGACAAAGCCATCACATTCCTTGCTAGACATATGTTTATTCCAAACGAGGAGATCTTTGTTAATGGAAAAGCCTCTGATTTATCTGCATATCATCAAAACTTATTTTTCAGTGATGGTATTCTAGTGTTATGGCTTTAAGAGCACTTCACTTCTAACCAAATTAAAAGGATTGTTTTCTTGCTTTCCACGTTTTGTGAAAATTTAAAAGCTCCTCTGCTCTGCCTTGTGTATCTGTTTTTGCCTCCTCTAGAAGTAAAACTCTATGAGACAGTGCAGCAAGGGTTGATAAAAGTCACAAAATTTGCCATAATCTTCTGAACATGCCTAGAGAGTAGATTTTGGGGTCATGCAGGGAAGTTTCACTGCAAAGTCTAGACTATTGACTCACAGTATTTTGACTCCATTCCTTTCCCTCTGAAAAATAACCCCCCCAAAATGTCAGGGCAGTTCTGAGAATATGGGTACTGATTTGTGGGTTATGGGGCTGTCAGACACCTCCCTGGGATTTTATTGTCTTTCAGAATTTTTGTAGTTTGCTCTCATTGGATTCTTCTTCACGTATTTCTGTGCTCAGGACTAAAGGGGAAGCATGATTAGTACCCGTGCTGCTGTTGTACACTGTCAGCTTAGGATGGCTGCAGACCTTTTCATCTAATCAACACTCATGTGTCAGCTAATGCAAGCATAACACTAAACATGTTCTGATCATCCCCCAGAGAAATGACATTTCATCTCTGGGTGTATATTGTGAGAAATCCTAAATGTTTTTCTCATTGGACTGAACACTGTGAATACCAAAACCCAGCTAAATTCAAAAGGTCATATTAGACAATTCTGAGGTGAACAGATGTGACTGTATAAGGTTACAGCTAGGTATTTCATGTGCACTGTTTAGACTTGTGTTGGGAATTGCATTTCTGAAAGTCTCATTGGTGCTGTTATGCAAATTCAAGTGTAAATCACCAGGAGACCAAAACCTAAGCCTAAACCTTTAGTAATACATTTATTGCACACTAGATGAGTCAAGGCAAAGCCCAAAAACATACCCTTCTGTGGAGTTAAACCTTAATTAGATGATAAATCTAGAATTTTATGATCTGATAAGTAATTTTGAATTTGATTTTTGAATGCTGATTTTTTCAGTTAATAGCAAATTATCTGAGGAAAAACTCCTATTAGATGGCATATTCTACTTAGTGAAATGTAAGACTGTTTCTCTAATGAGTACACAGAGTTACCACCATTGACCACAGGTGTGCATGTACAGTCAAACCATGAGCAAACCTCTCTCTGTATTGGGATAAGCAGAACTTTATCACAGTAAAAAAAGCACAAGGCAAAGTAATGTATTTTTGCTTGGTAAATGGTGTCTAAGGGAAAACTGAAGGGATTACATTCTCATCCCCACTGTTCAGAACCTCTTAGATACACTATATTTTCACTTAGGCAGAAGCTATAAGAGTTTCTGGATATCCATGTTGGCTGTTCTGATAACAAATAACACATAAATTTTGTTTTTGGATTAGTGGATGCCAATGCTGCAGTATATGAATTCCTAACCTGTTGGATTCTGCTGCAATTCACAAGTCAAAAACCTGAGAGGTTTCTCACTGACATTAACACTCTGCAGTTAACAAGTTCTGTGAGGATAGAGAATCAAGCAGGAATCTCAATAAGAAAAGGGATTTTATTATCTTAAAATCATAGTTCCTGCATTGGAAATATACTCGGTATGATAGTTTGTAAAGAGAAAAGGCAGAGAACAAAAAATCATGTACATAGAAAACTAAACGTAGCAAATGGTCCCACATTTATACCTCAGTAGTCAGAATACAAATAAACATCCTTGGTAAAAACACATCAGTGCTTCCAATTAAGGTAATATAATTGCATGCTTTGAAGTGGAACAATGGAAAATTCTGACAATCCATTTTATTAATATGAGGCGCAGACTTCACAAATGTATAAAAATAACACTTAATCTGTTTAAAGCATCTGCTACTATATACTTTTTATATAACATTTGTGCATTTTGCTTAAACACACACATTAGATAAATAAACAGATACCTAAATAGGTAAATATCATATGACATCTGGTCCTGTCTTTAAAAAGCCTTAAATTTTTGCACATTAAATTTAGGTGCATTTCTAGTAGGCAGAGGTACTATAATGAAAGCATGTGATGGTAATGTTCTTTACCAAGGAAGGAACCACGACCATCATGGCCATCACTGGAAAAAAATTTATAAACTTTAAATAAAAAATATTGATGTTTCAATTATTATACTGAAGGAAGAACAATGTAAGTAAACTAGTGATACTTTTTCTCATAGTATCACATACTCTTTTTTTCTTCCTCCTTCTTCTCATTTGAAAATCTGTGGTAGAGCATTCTTCAGTCTGAATCACCAAAATGGGTGTTTACATTCCAGTCTATGCTCATGGGACTTGTTAGTCTTGATTATAAAATTGAGCTCTTATAAGTTAAACATCTTCAACTAAAACCAGCTGTTTTGTCATAAATATTTATGTGTGGACAGAGCTCTACACTAGTAGTTTTTAAAAGATATGGGCTACAGTTTTCTTCTTTGGGTGCACTGCTGCAATAAGTTTTTCAGTCAGCCGGCTCGCAGTGCCTTTCCATGGGAAGGGAAAGCAACTTCCGAACAAAAATGAGTAAATGTTTACTCTGCCTGTTTAACAGTCTGGCCATTGCAGCAGTTTGTCTAAAATACTGTTCAGTCACCGAGGGGAAGCTGGGCCAGGCATGTGGGTTTCATGTCAGGAAGACAGAGGGAGATCAATTGGTTTCATCCTCAAAAGGGGGTCATTTAAATCATCGATACTGCTTCTAGATGGCATAACACAGATTCTTTATGCCAGTGCAGAGCAAAGGGGAAAGGGCATTTAAATACTGCCTCTCCTTTTGGAAATGTTTTAGACCCTCCTGGCACTTAGTGGGAGGTTACAAAAAGGGCAGGTGGGAATCAAGAGCAGTGGTCTGACCCTGACACCAGTGCCTGAAATTGCCTCAGTGTGCTGCTCCCTATACCTGGGATTTGTGAGCCTGGTCATCCATCAAAGTCCACTGCATACAGAGCCTTCCCCTGAGGGTGTAGGGACAAGGGACACAAGCACCACACTGTGGTGCTCTGGCTGTGCCAGCCCCATGCTCTTCCTGTAGGGGTTTAGTCCACAGAGCACGTTGGCACTGTTGACTTCCTGGCTATGAGCCCAGAGCAAGTTTCAGTACTGAGTCTAGAAAATCTTTGGGTAGTTTCCATGCTCCTTGCTTGAGTCGATGTTCAGAGGTAAATTATGTGAGTAAACCAAGGGTTTTATGAATGGGTCAAAATGAAATGAGAATATGTTAAACTGGGTGTAAAAGGTGAGAGATAACACTGATAACATAGATTGCTACTGCATTTGCTGCTATCTCTGCCTCTGCTTTTGTGTATCACAGTTGCAATGCGCTGCCACAATTATAAGAGTTGGTCTTGCTTTTCATCCGGACTTTATTAGTGTAAGGAGATTTTTCACTGAATTTTGTTGCTGATGTGTAACCCCAGCTGTATTTTAGAGCATAAAACTTCTTGCAGTACCTGAACTCTCCTGGCCTGAAGCAACAAAGCAAACATATTTTACTGATATGCTTTGAGAAGGAACTGCTCTCCATCTCCCTCTCTTTTGTGCAAGTTTCTCTTCTCAGCTGGTTACACTTGATGGCTGGCATAAATTTACTCCATTTTCTTTCACATGATCTAATGCTGCTATAACTGGGGGAAGATGCTATCACACAGTTTGCCTCTAATTTGAACAATATGTTCTCCTTGCCTGATGAAATCAGAATAATTTCTGATATAAGATTGGAAGGGACCTCATGAGGTCTTTAGTCCACCTGCAAGCTTAAAGCAGGGCCAGCTGGAGGTCAGACAAGACTGCTCAGGCTGTTCAGCTGGTCCCTAGAAACCTCCAAGGAAGGAGTCTGCACAGCCTCTTGGCTCCCTCCAGCTCTGCTCAGTTCCCCCCAGAAAGCAACAAGCCTGTCTGCACTGCGAGTTTGATGGAAGATAGGTGTCCCTTTCCCTCCAGCAGCAGGTCTCCCACTACTGTCACTTGCTGCATCCTGTTGGTGATGCTGTTCAAAACAATGACTTTTTCCCTTAGCCTGCTACCAGGGAACTGAACCTTTGGAAATACAAAGCTGCAGGTGGAGAAAGAAGCCAGGTGCCAGAAGCTTCAAGCCTTCAGACTTCCCAGTCTTGGGCATTGCTGTGGTTCAACCCCAGCCAGTAACCAAGGCCCACACACCTTTTTGTTCTTGTGGCTTGTGTGTGTTTTTAAGGAATTTTAAGTGTTTGTGAAAAGGATGCAACTGAATAACTCAGTAACGAATTCCTAGGATAACAGCATCTTTACTTTTCCCTATTGCTACTGTACTTCAATCCAGATCTTCAAAAACTGTAGCTTGGGGGTTAAGGCAGCAGTTCAGAATCTTTGGCCCTAGGACTGCACAGTCATGACAGACGCTGATTGTACAGCACGAGTCAGAGGTTCAGGATGTGTTTAAACACAGGCTTCTGCTGCATTACATAGAGAGTGCCTGGGGGGGATAGTGATTGTTCACCATTCAGTATTACAATATGGGTTTTTGTTGCTTTTTTTTTCAGTAGCTGCTGAAAAGAGGAAAAGAGAATACTGCATTTTAAATAGAAAGTGCATGTAAAGATTTTATTCCTTACAGTATTTTGTCAGAACAACACTGCCATACCAAAACAGTCTGAATTCAAGATAATTAGAAACAGGAATATTTTTTTTTGCTTTTTCTTCTTCTTCTTTTCTCCTCTGTGTACTTCTTGAATACTTAGAAACAACCGTGAGAGGTAAAAACTTAAGTACTGGAGCCTGAGTGTAATTATGCTTTAAGTTTGGAGCGTCACCCCTATAAGTTGCTACAATTATTTCACATGCACCTAATTTCAAGTGAAATTGCAGTCTTATTTTTATCATAAGTAATAAGCATGTAGTTCAGAAATGAGAATGGGCTTGTGAATATGGAGCAAAATATTAGAAATATGGTAAAGTAGATCATTGGTGATAAAGTAATAATTTTCAGTGCAAAAACTGTACTCATAGACATATTTTACAATCAGGCATAATATAATGTGAATAAATGTGAGCATGAAGGTGTCTTCAGCAACTTTTTTCCCTGTGAACACAAGGCCATGATGTGAACACAGGAAAGAATTTTAACCTTTACAAATATCACTTGCCAAGAGCTTTCAACAACCAGTATTACTTCACTGGCTATGGCGAGTATTTAAAATGCATGTAAAGAAAGCAGTGTAGGAAGTTTGCCATGCTGCTGTCCAAAATACTGTATGCTGCAATGCTCTCAAATTTGGGTCATCAGGCATCTTGTTGTTACAGAAATAAAAAATAATCTGTGTTTAAAGGTCTGTATTTACACATTTCTCATACCTTTTGAACAATGTATTAATAAATTTCTCTCAGCTTTTGAGCCAAGACACCTAATAGGTTTTTATGTTCTTTTATAAATAAGAGTCTTCAATTAACTATAGCTGAATTCACCTGAAAATGTCACTGAATTTTGCTAACTAAGTGGCTTCCTTCAGACAAAATGACACCTATTTTTGACTGTCAGTTAATCCATTAGTGAGAGTGAACAAAGTCGTGTTTCTCAGTTCAGTTGCAGAGCAAGCTATTTTTATTTTTTTTTTTTCCTTTTTCACATATCACTCATCTTACTAGGAAAACTATCTGTCAAAAATACTTAGGGAAATACATGCATAATGGAAATGGCCACTGCTTGCAGGGGAGTATGGAAGAAAACACTGCTTGTTAGGGAGGAGTTACTAGTTATTAATTAAAAACAAAATTATGGAACTTCCAAAAATAAATATTAAAGTTCTTGACATTTGTTTCTTTTGTCCTCCTGAGTTATTTTTATACCACTTCCTTTCCTTCTTGAATAAAGTAATCTTTGTTTCCTTTACAAAATACTTCCATTGTTTTCCACTGCATTTATTTTCATTATGGAAACATGACCTAAGGATAGTATTGTTGTTTGTCAAGATGAAACACAATGCATTCTTGTACTATCTTTCCCTGGTTCTACCCCTATTTCTAGGCAGATATTTGTGGTCATTTTCAACAATTAAAGTAGTGAGGCATTGGAGGAAGAATGAAAAACAAAAAAAAAAAGCCTGTTTTTTAATTGCAGGACTTAAATACCTTGAATATGGTCACAAGTGAGATGCAAGGTGGCAAAAGCTTCATTACCCATAATTAATAGGAAAACAGAAATAGAAAAAAATGAACATAAATGGACCAGAAAATGGACGGGAAAAAGTGAGCCATTGCTCTCTCTGGTATTAAGGTCAAGCACATAACTTCTGTTTTAATACTCCATTTTCTTGTAGTCAGAACTTGCTCTACTATTACTGCTGGGCACCAGTTAAGTCCATTCTCCATTTTATTGACTCATCCTTGCCATAAACTGCTAAGCTTGGGTTCTGGTGAACTTTCCTGTGAACTCTACCAAAGTTCAGGGTCTGAAGTCAGAGATATGTCTTACTCCTTTCTCAGACTATTCCTACACATTGCAGAGTGTACTTCAGGGAATCTGTCAGTAGTAATCTCATATTACCTCTTCTAGACTTTTTTCATTTCCTCACTGTCTTTACTTTTCTTTGTGGTCAGTCCACATGTGCCTGTGGCAGTATTTGTCAGGACCTGCTAAGTGGGTGGCTGGGCCAGTTGCATCCTGATGAATGTGCAGGGAGGTCAGCCCAGGCGTGCTCTGCAGTGCAGGCAGCACAGGGCCAGATTGCTGTACAGACAGAGCATTAACTATGTGAAAATACAATTCAGACAAGACCCTTGACAAAGTTTATGAAAATGATCTACAGTGAGGAATTTGACGAGGCACTCAGTGCGGCAGTCTGTACTAAATCCCTTGTATTTTACAACCCAATAATCAACTTGCTGCTGTGATTATCAGAGTGGAAGAGGATGAGTGGCGAGAGCAAGTGGCTGTTGGTGTGCTGCCCAGACCTACCAGGGCCCTGAAGCAGCTCCAGCAGGAAGTATCCCCATTTGACATCCTTGCAGTCTAAACAGATAGTGACAATTTGCAGAAGAAAAGATTCATGGAGAAGACCTTTATTCACTTGCCTTTGTCCTCTCCGCTCTGATCAGAATCCTTCCTTCACTCTTTTTTTCTAATATCTGAAAGTCAGTTAAAAGATAGTTTAATATTTTCACCTAAGAAAAAAATGTCATCTAACAATCTATTGCTTTACCGGCATTGATTTATTCTCTCAGACACAATTGTCACCAACTCTAAGACTACCAACAGTTTCACTAAAATATCTCTAAGAAAATGTCTCAGTTTTTCTTTTTATTATTTCTTTTCTTTTCTTTAGAAAAAGTACCTTTACTCCCCAGCAGGACACAAAGTTTTTTGGCAGATTAAAAGTGTTACAGATGTAAAGTCAGTGAAAATAGCAAACTTCAGTGAAAATATCACCAAACTGACTTTTTGAATTTTAAGGAATGATTTTTTTCCCCAGTTCCTTTTCAGTTTATGGCAGGTCTTTGGCATTTTTAATAAATCTGATACTCCTAGAGAGGCATGAAATTCTATGAGTGCGAATTCATCCATTAATAATAGCTACACCAAGACCATGTATGAAATCTGAGACCTATCCAGTTTTCCTTATGCTTTTCATTGTAACCTGCCTGAATTGCTGTGGTCTCAAGAGCTCTGATCCACTCCAAACCTGCAAGAAGGGAGCAGGCAGTGCCCTGGAGAGCATTGCATAACAATGGAATGAATGGTTTCCAAACTAAACAGGATATTAAATAATACAGATATTGAGTAAGTTCTGCCAGTACAGCTTGACTGCAAAAGGAGAACTGCGGACTGGAAATGTTCCTTGTCCTATAACTGGTCTCACCCTCCAAAACTGCCAGTGTGCCAACTGTAAACAGCTGAGGCTACCTTGCTCTCTTGCTCTGAATGGACTTTCTCCCTAGGATGAGATTGAATTTAGCAACCCAATTCTATCGTCTACTGTATCCTCGATTCCTCATTTTCTACTTGTCTTCAGTGAGCCTAGCTCACATGGACTAGAGGATTCAGTTTGGAAAGGTTGTTCTTGCTGCCATGTTTTGCTTTTGTCCTTGTCTGTTGAACTATTTGCTCTAAGATGTCACTGATGACATATTTAAGAGTCACAGAAAATCACATTTCATATGGGTAAAAAAAGATTATTACTGCAGGCAAGTGTCAAGGTTATAAAGGTTAGATGTGTTCTTTCATCACCACAAAAGCAGGGAAGTAGAATGGAGGGAAGAAATAAATATTTTCAAAGGGTAGGTTACTCTGCACACAATGTGGAATTCCAGTGTTTCCTTTTCAGTTATTTAATGCAGTGGCAGAAGAGTGGTTTGTTTGTAAGGAAATTCAACTTCTCAGTTGCTAAGAAAAGTTGAACTCTTGCTATTCAGTGACTTGGAAAAGATTTAAGGATCACTGATCAATTGCAATGCTTTCTTGTACGTGAGGGGGAGAATACCTGATTAATGACCTGTGACATAAGCTTCACCTGTCTGCAGGAATCTGCATACCAGCTGGATACTGAGATGACAAATGAACAAAGCATTTTGTATGGCCTTCACTGAAAAACTTATGGGGTCTGGAGGTCAGTTTAACAAGTGCAAATGTACAGTTATTTTTAATTACCCATAAGCTGCACTTATCCCCTGAAATAGCAGAGAGGGAGATTTGCCATCAAGTTTGGAGTGTGGACACACTTGTTCTTTTTTCTTTTATTGGCCTGGAGATTTTTCCAGTGTTAATCCTTTAAGAATACAACTCCACAGTTGTTTTTTTCTGCCTTTTTTTTTTTCCAATTAATGTGCTACAACTGACTCCTTGTTTGTAAGCCTGAATCTAGCCTTTTGTTTAGTGAGGATAGACAGATTAGACACACTTCTGAATGACCTATTATAAATTGTAAGGGCTGTGTTTAATTGGGGAAAAAAATAGCAGCTGCTTAATTTATGGATATGCACAACAGGACAAGCAATTTCAACATGGCAAGCAGAACACTCATCATTGATAGAGTTGGCATAATTTCCTCACGTGTTGTAGTTGCAGTAGGAATCTATTTCTTTTGGAGTTGATTTAGTGCTTTAGAAAGGTGTTGGATAGGGCCCTGGAGACTGCAGCCCTGGGCTGGGCACAGCAGCAGGTGCAGGGCAGGTGGCACTGGCAGCCTCTGTTTCAGCACCAGCAAAGATTTTCTTATCCCACTGGGAGGGAAAATTACCAGAGGAGAGAAAATGAAGATGCCTGTGTCCCATGGCCTGTGATCAGAGATTGCCATCAGCGATGTTGGTTCCAAGACAGAAATTTGTCCACTGTAAAGAGATGGGCTCTTCTCAGAAAGATGGTAGCGAGTGCTCAGTAGATAGTAATGAAGCTTTTGTCACTACACTGGCACTTTCTCTTCTGTGAGCAATATGCTCATTAAAAAAAAAAAAAAAAAGTCCCTTTTAAACCATAGATTTGATATGTGCAGGGAAAGAAAGAACTAAATGACTGGAAACATGACTTCACGGTCAGGTACTCCATGCTCTCAGCTCTACATAGACATTGTGCTGCACTCATTAATCTGCCTTTCAGAAGATTATTAGGAAACATCTGTTGAATATTTATTATTTTATTTCCTTATTGTGTGTTCTTTTTTATTCCCAAAATATTCTCCCTTGGGGAAAAGACGTGTAGTGGAAGCTATGATTTTGATAGCATTATTGTTTGTGTTGATTCCCCTTCCCTTCCCTTCCCTTCCCTTCCCTTCCCTTCCCTTCCCTTCCCTTCCCTTCCCTTCCCTTCCCTTCCCTTCCCTTCCCTTCCCTTCCCTTCCCTTCCCTTCCCTTCCCTTCCCTTCCCTTCCCTTCCCTTCCCTTCCCTTCCCTTCCCTTCCCTTCCCTTCCCTTCCCTTCCGCCCTTCTTCTAAATTTTTTTAGTGACAATGAGTATTTTATCAATATTGTATGGTTACCGAAGTGCACGTTGAATTTACTTCTGTATTCCATCACTGGGGATGTTCTGTCTTCTTTGCAGATGAGTTGTAACTCCCTTTCTGAGCTTTATGGTACTGAAAGAGTAAATTTGTGTTTTAAGGTTGTTGATACCAAAATTTAGTCTTCTAAAAATCTTGGCCTCAGGCTAGTATTTGCCTTGAAAGTGGTAACTGAGATTTTCCCTTGCTTTAGGAGTCAAAAAGAAGTCACTGTAAGAGAGAATAGATTTGCTCAGGGCAGCTCATGTATTACAGCATGTTGTACTAATTGGAGTTTCCTAAGGTGTGATGGCTTCATGCCCAGGAACTACATGGCTGCAATCCAGCTGAGAGGTGACACATGTAAATAACCAAAAGCTGGGCTTCATCTGCCAAGATGGGATGGAACCTTGTAGCAATCAGTGATAACAGAAACTGCTGCTTGTGGATAGTGCTGCGCAACTTAGTTGCATCAAGGAATACATATACTCTCAGGCTATGTATACAACTGGTTAATTTGGGGCACATTTTCAATCAGAGTTCACCTTACTTCATATTCTTTGTAATTCCTCCCCCTGCCCCCTCAAGGCTCTTTTTTAGATTCAAATGCAGCCTGTTTTTATAAAGGCATTGATTTTATCTAAGCACATTGTACACTGGAGTTGTGGTAAAACATAGAAAGAGCTGAATATTATCAATGATTTAATGACATTCAACTCTATAAGATCTGACAAATTCCCCTTGGTGATTGAGAGCAATATTGAAAATTACTGGAAAGAGTGGAGTAGTGTGGGATGCCACAAATGAATGAAACAAAAAAAAATCATTTTGGTGGTGTACTCTTGCCACCTCTTTCAAAAGACACCAAGATATTGTCTGAGAAACTGTTATTGAATGCATTTGTACAATAAGGATGAATGTCTATAATCCATTTAAAGTTACAGATCCATTGCAATCTCTAAGCAATTTCAGTGGCATGCTCTGGTTTACTAAAAGTTCTTTCAAGTCTAGAATCTAGTATCAGTCCTTAAATAACTTACAGTTAAGTTTTGTCATCTATGAGCCTTTTAAAGTATATCTTGATTATCACTAGATTAAGTTGAATTAAATTGGATATTTAGGACGGCCCTATCAGGGACACCTGGGCAATAATGGCATCTTTGAAGAGACCAGTCTTAGTTTGTATTGTCGACTGGCACGAACTGTTATACCAAAGGGGTTTCTGTTCTTTAACCATCCACCCACTGGGGACTCCTGGTGTGCAACATTGTTCTCTGGCTCATCAGCCCTGCTACCATTGCACTGCTGTCATTCTCCACAGCTAGACTGTGATAATAGTCCTTGTTACAATGGTGCATCAATTACTTCAGTCAGGAATGTCCTATGGTTGTGATTCTTTCTCTTTTTATCAAGATAGGGAAGATCTGTGCTGAATCCAGGTGTTGCAATGCAGGATGTGATGTATGATGAAATGCCAGGACTGGAGACATATTATTGTTCAACAGCTCTGGGCAGAGCAGCCCTTGGGATTTGGGAAGGCCTTTCAATGGATGTCACCTTTGAGTGTAAGAAGGTAATAGGTGTGACTCAAGCCCTTATAGAATTCTCTGTTTCAAAACAAATCTTTATTATAATCAATACCGTCTGAATAACTGCATCTTGTATTGACAAGTTTTCAGGGTGTCTTATGAGTTAAAAAAAAAAAGTGAACCAACCATGGATCTAATTATATAAGCTGCTGTCTTGGTACATCTCACTGGATAGAAATAGGCAGGACTGGGTATTTGCTAAAAGCCCACTCTCACAAGATTTCTAGCTTCATCAAGAAAGTTCATTAAATACTGAAAAGTTAAGGAAGTTACTGGACCCAGTCCTCCCAGTCCTCTGAAACTAACTTTTCCCCAGCTGCAGAGACCAATAAATATCTATATCATGTGTGTTGTATTTTATGAGGAAACAGTTGGAGCATTTTTGCAGTCTGTGGGCAGTTAAACTGTGCAGGATAATGTAACGTGACTTAGGAGGCCAAGCCTCCTAAACCTGTGTACCCACTACTGCAGATCAGTGTGTGCATTATTTTATAAAGTTTGGTGTGCAAGTCTTAGAAGTCATTGAGGTGAACTGTTAGACTTGCTTTGATTTCAACGACAGATCCTCTGTGTATTTAGAAAGACACAGCAGGCTAAAACTCATAAAAATAACTAATCAATTTTCCTGTATTATTAATTATGCCCTAAATTATTAAATGATGGAATTTTCTAAATGCAATTTATTTTTCATCACCTGTTGCTGCTAGTCAACTTCCTGTTCAATTTAGACAAAGGGAAAGGACCTATGTTTTTATGTTCTGCACTACATATAATAATGCACTGTTTGTGTTCACATATAATGCAAAGGAATGTCAGAAATCTAAAAAATATTGTTTTAAATGGTATCATTACCTGTGATGCTGTTGCACACGTTGATTACTATGAAAATCATAAAAAGGTAGATCAGCATCAGCACATTCCTTCCTGTGGGAAATTCCCTGTTATGTAGTGGACAGCACTACCTGTTAACATGCAAGTATTCTCATTGCTCTAGTCTTAGAAATGAATTTCTCTTTGTTAAGGACTAGTGCCAAGAAATGTGCTGTCTAACTTCAATGGAAGGGAAAAATGATTAAAAATTCTCATCCAGGTACAGACCTGATTATGATCTTTGGACATAATCCCGTGGGAGTTTTTCATGATTATTTTAAAGTTAAAAAAATGAACTTTAAAATATGGTCTGAAAAATGAATACAGAGTGCCTTCTTATGCAGCACAGCATTGTAAAAAAAATGAAGAGAATGGAAGTCTTCAGCATAATATCTGATAAACTGTAAAAGTCTGCATATATCAAGCAAAGTGTGGTTTACAAGAGGCAGACTTCTGTGCATGTGCATAAGGTACTAAGAGCAGACTCATCATGCCTGAACAAAAACGAGAATTTAATTGACAAGTCCCACAATTACCTGTGTAACAATATAGTCATGTAATTAGTATAAAAATAAATATGCAAGCCAAAGATTATTATAGCAAATACAGTTTTACTGTAACAAAGAGTTGCGACAGGAAGATAATAAATACAGAAACATGCTTAGAGCCTGCTCTTTAATCATTTGCCACAGATATTCATTTTACTCGCAGTGAAATCCCAGAGGTTTGTATCAGCAGTTTAGTGTGGGAAAAGGAGTAGCTGAAGGGCACTTGAAAATGGCCACTAATATGATAATAATTGTGTAAGCAACCAAATGTCTCATCCTAATAAGAAGAGTAGACGAACACAGTATGTGCTGACAAGATAGGACTTTTCTCAGTGTTGGCTGTGGCTGTATCTCAGAGAACAGCCTGCCAATGCAGCCTAAATAACTGGCAGCCAAATGTGCCTGCTCACATAAGGCTCTCCCATTTCCCAGTTCTAATGCGTTTCTATCCCTGTGACAAACACTAAAACTATTGGAAATAACTACATATCCACCTGCCAGTGTCATTGAGCAGGAATTTCTGCCAGCCTAATTGAGAAGGAAGTTCTTGGCTTAATTATAGGAAAGAAGGTACTTGGTTATTTTAAGATCAGTCTAGAAATTGTCATCTTGCTGCTAATTTCTGCTCTCTGCATAATTCAGAGTATAATGCTTCCTTGTTGTGAGGTCTTGCAAGGGTCCTAGAGCTATCACCCATCATTCAGGTAAAAGTTAACAGGACACAGTTTTAGAGGGAATGAGAATAGATCCATTATCTATACGGATATGCTTATCTTCCTAACATGAGTATTTTGAAATATCCACTGTCTATACTCCCACCTCGTATGAATTATCACAGTTACCCCTTATGTCTAGATCACTTACAGCCTCAGCATGTAGTTGCCACCTGTGTCACTACTACTATCCTCAAGTTAAGTGAAACATTTCAGGGAATATCTATCATTATAAAGTCCATGCTAAAAAAAGCTTTGAATTTCATTAAGATGACACTATTTACTGGTTTTGGGGGTTGTGCTTTGGATTCTGTATTTTCAGCTATCTATTTCCTGACCTTTCCATTTTTTTTCTTGCATACCTGCATGTTGTTATGTCATTGAAGTTTGAAGAACTCCCACATTAAATGTTCAGATTTTACCCACAACATTTTATTTTCTAAATATTGTGCCAAACATACCTTATTTTTAAAGGACAAAAATATATTCCCAGCGAAGCTGATCCATCCCTATTTATTTTTCACATTAAATGGTGCTCCTGCCACAGAATTGAAATTTATTTAAGTTAGTAAAAATTGCCTGGGAAAAAAAAAAAGATGTTTAAATTTTGGAGGACATCTTGAAGACAAACAGTCTCGAGTTAAAACATTAGAATGATTTCAGTGTTCTACTGGAAATATTCTTTCCTTTCATCTAAATTCTTTTATAAACCAAAATACTCTCTGCTGATGTTCTGCCAAAAGCATATTTTGCTCTTTTTGAGGGATCTGGAGCAGACAACTGATCTGGTTGCTGTCTTGAAGTGCCATGCACACTGGGGATATGCTTTTGGCTCCAGTCAGCTATTTGAGGGGTATTCTGGGTTGCCTCTTCCCTTCAGTAACTCCAAATAGATGTATGGAGGAGGAATAATCAGCCCCCGAGTCTTCTAGACTTAGAGACACTTGGAAAACCATCACAGAGTTTGGTGTATAAGGGAGGGGCTTCTACTCATCAAAGGAAAATGGAAGTTCCTTATTCCTGCCAGGAGATCTGGTAAAGACATTTGTCCTATGTGATTTTTCACCTGATGTTGTCTCTGTTATAATTTTTACTCAAACAAAAAGTTTTCCTAGAAGTAAGGCAGTTATATTTAACCTCTAAAGCCAGAAGTGAACTTTTCTGTTAAAACCACAAACGCATTGTACAATTTTGTACAGCCTTTGATAACTGAAAAGCCCTTTAATTTGTTTTAATATTTTCTTTTTTTCTTTCATTCCTTTTTGCAATTAGTCTTTATGCTAAAGAAGAAGAAACCTTGGGAAAATAGAAGGCAACTGTTTTCTGTAAGTGGTTTTAATTCATTAGATTTCTTTATCTCTTGCTCACCACCCCTCCCTTCTCTATTAGAACAGTTTCTATCTCATGCCACAAGCAAATGTAATTTCTGTTGTTGCTTCTCTGAAAAATCCAATTTGTTATGATGTATTATGCATGCAAGTATAATTGCAGAGGAGGAGTTAAACTGAATGACAGTTTAAAGAGGTTCATTCCTTTGGCTGTGTCACTCACAAATAGCAGCAAAAAGAAAAGTGGGACAAATTGATGCCCTGATGAAAGTATTAATCTGCTAAGACTTCACATGAAACAATGGGACTGCCCTAATCAAGCCATACCCTCTAGAGAACAAAATTATGGCACTGACTTCTGATACAGAGAAGATTGCTGTAGCCTCAGCAGTAAAATCAGTGCTAAGATCTACTGTATTGTTTGTGTATACATTTCTAGCAATTAAAAAGTGTTTGTCAGTAGTAATCTTAGCATAAACCATTTTTTCCCAAGAAATGTGAGAGTTTTATGAGATCCTGTATAATGAGTTAGTCTTTTGCCATTTATTTTCATAGAAGGAATAGAATAAAGTATGTAATAACAATAAATAAAAGCAAAATAGCAAGGTAGGTAAATATTCCAAGTGAAATCTCTTTTAAAAAAGTGTACAATTTTCACTGCAAACGAGGATAGAGGTCACAAGTACAAAATATTATACCTTTGTAATTCTGATGTGGGGGAACATGATTTATCTATTATAATAATGGTAAACTGTTTTATATTTTCTACTTTCTTCCACAAATTGTGGTATTAAAAAAGGGCTTTTAAAATTAAGCCTTTTTAAAAAAATATTATTTATATCACTGAACTACAATTCCTTTGTAATATTTTTGAGATGACAGCTCTGAAAATACTTGGACCACGTGTTTTTGCACTATTTTCTGAGTCTGTCCCAGGCAGCCAGATCAGATGGCAACAAGATGAACAGTGCAGGAAGATTTAATCAGTAACCTTTGATGCTGGAGACTTCATACTTGAAACTTTGAAAGTTACTCACAGCTGCCTACTGTGAGAAAGGAACCTGCAATCCAG
The DNA here is from genome assembly GCF_963662255.1 of Cinclus cinclus. NCBI lineage: Eukaryota > Metazoa > Chordata > Aves > Passeriformes > Cinclidae > Cinclus > Cinclus cinclus. The sequence continues at coordinate 17,597,227 of NC_085053.1, forward strand.
GATGGTTCTTCTTTCCCACTGCCTCACATTATCCTGTTCCTGGTCTTTGACAGGAGGCTCTACAAAATACAAAGTTCTGCATGTAATGGGAAAGTAAGACTGATGTTTCATATTCCTTAATTTTCTGAATCAGATTAGGTAAATCAGCTTCTCAAATGTAGAAATGGTAGTTTTGATGGTTGAGTTGATTTGGAATGGGCAGCAGAGTAAAACTGGCCAGTTGTAGTATCATATTGGCTCTCTTCTTCAGGGACATTTCAGAATAAAACATCCTGTTAATTTCTCCTGAACATAATGAACTAGGCACTGGAAACTTGCCTGGTACTCCTGGAGCCAGTTCACATTAAGTATTTCAATATTTGCATGTGAAGGTCATAAATTTACCCATTCAATCATATTAAGCTGTTATTTTTGGGAGCTTGGGCTTCCTGCAGTTCTGAATATCTGAACTTTTATGTCTCAGTACATAAATTCCACAATCGTTACTAAGGACAATAAGAAATCAGAGAAAAGTAGGTCAGATCTTCCTTCCTTTATAAACTAGTTAGGTGTGAATGGTACCAGATAAGCAATCAATCTGGCACTGTAGGTGCAATATTACGAGATCTCCCCAAGAACCCAGAAATGGTGGAAACAGGAACTCTTTGGGTTATGTAATTTTTTTAATAGAATTGCCAGTATACTGCCAACACCTACTGTTCCAAGAAACATTGAATTGTTCTTTTTTTTGGTCTGGATTCAGACAAAATCAAGTCTCTGTATATTTATGGACTGAAAGGAATCCTATTATAATAGTTTATTCCAGTGAAGACCAATTTGAGGAAAAAGACCTCATACATAAAAGGCTTTTCTGAGTGCTAGTTAGCAAATCCTTTATAAACAGAATCTGTTTATTATTTCGACAGGGTTGTCTTATCAAATCCTCAAAGAAATGAGATCTATCTAAAAGTGTCTTTAGAAATTGCAAACAGATATATAAATTGAAACAAAGTCTTGCTATTCATGAAAATAATCTTTTTATGGGATATTTTTGTACAAAGTGAAACATTATGTTTGGTAATTTCTTTTCAAAGAGACACTTTAGGCTTCTGTAATAAATAGTTCTGTTATCAACACACACACAAAAGGCAAGTGACTACAAATTCTGACAGAAGTATCATGTAAGAAATGCAAGAAATTTCAGCAAGAAATATTTCTTACAGTCGCAGAGTTGTATGGTCCTGAATAGAACAGAAATACTCAGAAAATAAAAGACAACAAAACCCTTCCAAGCCTTTTTTTGCCAGCTACCCCAGCTGGTAAAAAAATAATGTACTGGTATAAATATTGAGTATGGTTAAAAAGCTGACCCTTGTTTCCCTCTCTGTTTAGTGGGTATGTGAGTGCCAGTCAAGCCACCAGCTCAGATGAGAGCATTCTAGCCCAGGTAGACTCACAAAAAGCATCACTCCAAAAGAAAATGTGAAAGAATCAGTATACTAATGTATTTCCAAAATATTCGGCTGCTGAAAGCCTCCATGTGCCTGCTCATGGCTTCTGTGGCAACCAGCCTCAGGATCATGGATCCACAGAATGGAGACTGCCAAGACACAGCATTTCACAGCTGAAAGAAGCATAATTCTCTCTTCAAAGTTCTGATACTAAGTGTAAAGCTGGGGGGAAAAAAAAAAGAAAAAAAAAGAAAGAAAAAAAACGTGTTGGCTTAAGAGTTCCTTTCCATTTCATAGCAGATGACACAATGAGACACTGCTCATAAAAATCAACACAGACTTCTGTTATGGAAAATCCTGGTGTACACATTCATTGAGTAAAGAATCCAGCATCTGCAGAATACACCAGTCATTGATTTCAGAAATCAATAGTGAAATTTATAACAATCAGCCAGTGGTCATTTAGTCCTCATTTAACAACAGTATTACCTCTGGATATTTTTATTTTTTTCTGGTCTTTTGCTAGAATGTCTGTTTGAACTGTCTAGTTATGACAGAATTCACTACAAAGGTCACTCATTTGTTCTCACTGGGTGAAACACTTTTGGCCAGATAGCTCATGATACATGGAAGCAGGCAGATAGAAGACAATTTTGGGAAACCATTAAGTAAGACCTATTATTTTGGCTCAGCCAAGCTTTATTTTATAGTGAAGAATAACTTTGCTCTTAAGGCCCTGTACAGAAGCACTGCAATTTCCTGATGATTTCTGTAACTGGAGCCAAAAATGCCTTCATTGCAACAGTTCTGAAAGGTGGGTCTAATGCCTTCAGCCCACACTGATTTAGGTTCTTCCTGCTGCTCTGAATGATCCTTGGCAGTTGGCTGTCCAAAGAAACCATTCAGGACAGATGGGATCACAAGTTTGTCAATATAATGAAATTTAGTGCTCTTTAGGAAGATTCCCTTTGTGGAAGAAGGAATGAAATAGAATAAGATACATCAGCCTTGCTGTAGGTTATCTATAGAATAATCAGCATTATTCAGTTAAGTCATTTCAAAGGCCATTTCTGCTACCTTGTAAGCAGGGCACAATGAGGAGAGGCTCCAGACCTTATTACAGGAAAGTGAATCATTCACTGTTAGGTGCCTTTACCATATTGCTCTACATGTTATAGCTCAAAGAAGAAAAAAACACCTTTCTTTTAAAGGTGTTGTATTCCTGTTGGTGTTTAGAGTAAGTCATCTGAAAATAGCTGCTGGTGTTGTTTCTTCATCTGCTGCTTGGATGGATAGGTCAATTTGAAAGAGCTTTCTTCCCTGACTTTTAAATATAATCTAGAAGTGCAGTATCAATTCTGGGATTTTTAAATCCTTTCATTCACACTGTATCATGATAAAACAAGTTAGTTTATACCATCTTGTACTATAGACTGTAAGTATCTATGGAAATAGCAGGATCACAGGTATTAGAGATTAAAAAAAACCTCTTTATTCATTAAATCCGCACCTGTATAACCAAAACCATAAACCATGTTGTTTTCCATAGAACATGCACTAACTAATGCCTTATCCTCGGGCACTTCTGACATTAAAGTGGTTCCACAGATCAGCCCTGGCAACAACAGGTTAAAGGCGCTCAGGAGCCAAGCATGGGTTTCAGTGAATCCCAGCCTCTTCCCAAGTGTCTGACCTGGAGTCACTCCTCACCACCAGACCAGGTCAGAGCAGTCCCGTGGCTCTCATGTGCAGGTGTTCCACGGCCTTGGAGCAGCTTCGAAGGCGCCCTGAATGTCACTGTGACATCCTGTGCCCGGGGAAGCCCAGCACAGCGGGCACGGAGGCTGGGCAGCCCCAGGACCCGTGCGCTGTTTGCTCCTGCCCTTGGCCCTTGCTGGGGCTCCAAGCAGCAGCGGGGTAAGGGCGTCAGAGCATCTCTGGGACCATGGCTCCGCAGCAAGATTAAACACGAATCCGACCCAAAGCTCTGCCATTTGTCATGCAGAATCGGGGCCTGATTCAAGACTAGAGACTTTTCCCTCCTACTTTCTGTGCCTTTATGATTCATCTGAGTTTATTTCTTTGTTCTGAAATTTATTAAGAGAAAAAGTGCATATCGAAAGGGAAACAGGTTTCGAAATGTTAGCTTTGAAGCTTGTAATCTCCCACAGAAGCACAACTGAAACTTGCAGCGTGGCTTGCCCCACAGAGAGTGGATGAAAACATGATTTGGAGCAGTGTGACAATGGCTGCCAGCTCCAAATTCCTCAATTAAAACGAAAATCCTTCTACCCAAAAATTCTGTCTGCATTCAGTTAGAATGAAAGTGTAACAGAAAGCTAGATGGATTAAAGAGCACTTGTTTTTCTTTCTCTTCAGTAGCCTATATGCAATGTAATACAACTGTGTAGTTTCATTTGTATACATCTAGTTGCTTGCTTGTTTAAGCCTCCCTGTCCCAGCCTTCTTCAGCCGCTGGAGTTGCTAGTATCAGTTTCATTCTTTTTGTATTATGTATACAGTGAATTCTTATTATCTATTATTTGTTCTAAACTTCTGACTTTGTTTTGCCAAAGCTATCTGTTTTTAAATTAGTAATTTTCACTCCCTCATTCAATTCTTCTAAATTACTTTTTGGAGTAGTGGCTATTAATATTTTAGGTATCTTTGATGTTTTACTTTATAGTATTCAATTTTATTTTACATTTCACAGGTTCCTAGTTGCAAATAATCCTGCAGGCAATTTTCTCACACTGCAACTATTCCTTGAAAGAGATGCTAATGTAGCAAGGCACTTGCAATACTGGGGGTTAAGTTAATCACCCAAAATGAGCCATATTACTGTCAGTGGTATATAAAGACATCCCAAAGTGAATTGCCAGGTGGATTAACATTAAAACTCCTTTATAAAATAACAGAACCTGAAGGTGTGCAGGAATAAACAGTCATTTCAGAATCTACTGAGCTAAGGAATCTAGGTTTTGTAGTTTCTGTACTTGAGGATACCAGAAAAATACAATGTTTGTATTGTCTTTAAAAAAACCCAACTTTGCAATATTATTTGAAACACCTTTGTGAATTATTAACAATTTAAAAATTAATAATGAATGCCTTTATATTCATATATTTTCTCATAAAAAGGAGTTTTCTGCTCTTTGCTCAAACTGAGCAGGTCACCCAAATAAGAAACAGATCAATTTAATTACATCACTAAAAATTAAAGTTGCAAAAATTCTCGTATCTTTAGACTTATTTGCAAGTATCCAGAAGACATGTACAATAGACATATATCTTAATTTGTTCAATTGATAGTGTAATTCACAGTATATGTTGACACAGACACATTGAACACTGCACTGGAAACGCACCCCCCCATTCCTAGAACTAACCAGACACTCTCAAAGGAGGAGCCCCTCTCCTTTAGCTGGGCACAGAGAAGAGTTCAGCTGTGCAGGCTGCAGAGTGCAGCCAGGATCTGCTGCCAGGACTGATTTCTGTTGGTGCATTGTGTGCAATGCAACAGCTCTGTCTACATGGACAGTAGATTAAGGACTTTCACATAGTCTTAATCTGTTCTGTCACAAGGGTATTTTCTCAGCAGAGAAAAGTCTTTAGAGGGAGGCAGAGGTACAGCTCAGAGCTGTATTTTAAAACAGTGGTACAGCCGTACTTATAACCATCTAAATTTGTGTTTCTTGTCTGGAAAAAATGAAAATAAGATTTAGTTACATTGCAGTGATATGCATTTTTATTAGAACAAATATATTTAAAAGAATAAAAGATAGGGGTATGCAGGGAAGTTTTATGTGGAACACGCTATTTATTTGCCATGCATATTTGATATGCTTTCATTAAGTAGGCAATAGAAATGTCAACATAAAGTGCTGTTTAGATCGTCCTATAAAAACAAACTGCATAGGTATTAGGATTGGAATGCACTAATCTTTGGTTAAATACAAGTCTTGTTTGCTATCCAGCAAAGAAATATTTGGTTGAGTGTTGTTAAATAACCATATATTTAACTTAATTTAATTTTCCCTTGATTTATAATGTTTGATGAAGTGATACAGTGTCAGTGTAACCAGCATTTTCCTGTACCATCATCTGTCATTATATGAGGTTTTTTCTCTCTCTCACTCATTGGCATTCAATCACTAGCAATTATCACCAGCCCATGCCTAAATTAAAATTATTTTTGCAGTCTTGCTGAACCATGACCAATTCTTAAAAAGAAGAAATGACATCCATCTTCTCAAGGAATATTTTTGTAGCCATACAATCATCTGACATAACTGTAACAGCTAAATCTATTCACTAGTAAAGGTAACATTTGAGATAGATGCCTGCATTTGTGAGTCAGAATTTGGAACAAAATACTAAACATTCCTTAAGTTTGGGGATTTTGGTTTACATTGCTTGATTGGTTTTTTTTTGTTTGTTTGTTTGGTTGGTTGGGGTTTTTTTTTGTTTTAATTTTGCTGATATATATATATATGCTGAGTGAAAAAAGTTATTTTTCACCGCATTTGACTCAGATTTTTACCAGTGTTTATAATGATGGCTAATATACACTGAAAATATTCTTCTACAGCAAGCACAGGAAAGGTACTTTTAATCAGGATATCCAATTAGGAATATACAATATGCGATACAGGATTGTCATCCAAACCTTACCTGTACCAGCAGTTTATAAGGGACTTTGAATTGAGGTTTATGCCCTGCAGCATAATAATATCTCACCCTTATAGCCTTTGAAATTATTTAATTCTCTGTAATGTAATTGTGGATGTTCCTCCTGTCTATGTACACAGTATTTTGGGAGGAGCCTTACTGCGCTAGATTGTGAGCACAATAATACTTTGTAGAAGGAGTTCCTTAGGTGTACAGTTTATCAAAAGCTGTCTTTCTACAATCTTCCTGTAGGTTTACCCAGCAAAGGTTCCTGCAGTGTGATGCTGAGAAACCTGAGGCAGCTGTAAATTCCAGCAGCGGTGACAATGCGAGCGAGGCGGCCCCCAGCTCAGCACAGCCAATTTGCTTTGCAGAGGAGCTGAGTAAATCAGCTCCTGCTGAGCCCCTGCTGCCTGCCCGAGTCCTGGGACAGGGCCAGAGCCACCGTGGGGCTCTGCAGGTGCTGCTGTCATCCCTGAGGGACTCACAGGGGGTGCAGGCTCCCAAACCATTGCTTTCCTGTTTTAGTGGGTGGCTTCCTGGTGGGTAAAAATTTCCTATATTTTTTGCTCTGACATTATAGTTATAATTTTTATCCTGCCCTCCTTCTGGCCTCTTTTTGAAAAAAAACACCACCAATCCATTTTTACTTGGTTTTGCCTTTAGCTTCTTTCCACTTTTCCACATGGAGTGACCAGAGCAAGAAGCATCTTGTCTCCTTCCATGTCATCACACTACTGTCTATATATGCCCCATCTGAATGTCTCCCATCAAAAATAAATACCAGGATGCTGCCCCACATCCTTTAAGGAGATTTACTTCACATAAAGCCATCATGTGTCTGTGCCCAGGAATGTGCACAGCAGGGTCACTGCAGCCTGGTACCCTGAAGAATGTACATACCACACATGTTCCAGAGCTATGAAGGCATTACACTGTGCACAGGCTATGCTGGGGGAAAAGTAAATTCACAAGGGAAATCAGAATTAAATTTTGAAAAATATCAGGAATAACTGAAGTCCAATAATTTTTATATTCCCTCTCCAAATGTTGGTATACCTTTTTTTCTCTCCTCTTCCTCTTCTCATTTCTTTGTCTTTTTATACTCTGCCCACTGTGAATCTGACTCTTGAAAAATATGCTTTGATAGATATAGCATCCTCTCAGCTCATTAAAACTGTGCTTCCATGGCTATGCATTGCTTGTGATAGAATAATTCAATGTGTCTCTTGGTGCATGAGAAATACAAACAAAAACTAACAAAAAATTTCTCTCATTCAACAGGTTTGTTAGAGTAATTTATTGCTTTAAATACCTGTTGAAGTAGATATTACTATGAATGGATAGACAGGCAGATAGACAGATGTGCAAGCAAGACTTTGTACTTTATTACTTTGGATGATTGATGAAAAATTATAATCTTTGGCAAAACTTCTAAACTTAGTAGGAGGAAAAGGCCACAGGAAAAAAAAAAGAAGACATTACTGTATTTTGGGATTTCATTACATCCTTCATTAAAGATCAGAACGAAAATGCAGGATTTTAATAATGAGGTATAATTCAAAATAAATTAGACAATTAGAATAAATGCCTCATTAAAATAATGAGATTTTTGTGCTATACAATGGCACTTGTTTTCTCGTCATTCTGAACTATGGAAGTTTTGGTTAAAATGTTGAACTCCCAGAAATGCTGCTCTGCCAAAGGAGGCTTTTATCCAAAACCTAAGCAAAGACCAGCCTGGACTGCATGGCACTGGTGAGCACTGTGAGCTCCTGAGACTCAGAGGGACACAGCACATCCTTCAGAGCCAGCTGGAGGGACCACATCCCTTAGCTGCCCGAGTGCTTTTTGGAAAAAATGGTCTAAATTTTGTCACGTTAAAAATTATATTTTGAGGGAAAATAATGGACAATAAAATGGCTGTTAGCATGATAGGAACATCCTGGCCTGTAGGCTTTTCATGAAAGAAACACATTTCACTGCCATTTGAAACTACCAGAGACATATATTTGTTTGCATTCTCATTACACAAGCATCTAATCAAAATGGTATAAAGAGACAGGGAAAACCATTACCAAGCTGAGCCCAAATATGCCCAGTTTCAGCCTGAGAGAAATTTTTAGCCTGAAGTTATAAGCCACTGTGAATGAGTGTTTATAATGGAAGTGCCATCTTAACCTTATCTGTAGTGGCACTACTGCTTTGCTATAATATCTCTGCTCCTAGTATCTATGAAATTTTAATCTGTCCTACAGCTGGTAACTGAGGAGATGGTAAAACCAGGGGAAATGCTCTGAACTACCTTAATTTGTCTCTACTTGGCTTTTACTGACACATAAAAAGGGAAGGTGAGCAGTGGGTAAGGGGCTAATATCAAACAGATGATTGCCTCAGAAGTGTGTGGGAGAAATAGAAACAAGCTACCTCATGTCTGTCTGCATCAGTCACCAGATTATTACATAATTCTTCATTCTCTTCAGGAAACACGCAGGGAAATTGTTCATGATGTTTGAAGGGTTAATATATAGTGTTTGTTTTTCAGCCTGGTGGACCTACAAGCAAGTCAGTTTAGGACATCATAGTCTCACTAATGAAGATGTTTTCTGGAAACTTTCTGTGTTACTCAACATTAATTCCATCCAGCTGCCAAATAGTGGTGTGTGCAACACTGATTCTTTGTAATTAAAATAGTTCTTCTGTTACTGCTTTTATCAAGTAGGCAAGATGAGAGAGAGCTGAAATGGCATCTCTGAAAGCAGCCATGGTAAATATTTTTGTTGTTTAACCACCTAGTAATTTTTCTCCCCTAAATCATTTGTTGCCTTACCTGACCTCTTTGTAAATTGGCTAACTGTATCTTTACTCATACAAATTATCTTTAATGGTCCAACAAATTAACTTATTTTTCAGACTATTATGTTTCTACCCGTTAGCTCACAGTAATGTTCAAGGAGATAGGATTTGACTCCTTAGATATTTTCTTTCAAAATTAACCTTTATCCCATTTGAACAAGAACACTTAAATGTTGGGGGTACAAGGGATGTGAGCCTTGAAGGAAGGATTTTAAGCCTTGGCAGAGAAAGCTTTGCTTGTGACTGAAGTAGTACCCTGTGTCTTTACCCGGGGAGAGGACTAAAGAAGGTATCACTTCAGTCCTGCTGTCTGTCTGCAGGACTGTTCAGACAAATCTGGTGAAGCTTTAGATCTGATTCTCTGCAGAAGAAAGGAATTGACAGAAATTTCTGCCATCCAAAATCACTAAGTTTGAACTAGTCCTCTTAGCCTTTCTGTAGCCAGTTTTCATTTATTTCATGTGCAAAACACAGAACTGCTAGAATGAAGGATTCAGAGGGAGTGTGTCTTGGACACTATACAGTGCAGCATGTACCACATCCTCTGACCTCATCTCCTCAGAAATTGCCCTTGTTAATACTCTGCTTCATCCTTGTAATACCTTTTGATTCTCTTAGAGCTCTGTGAGTCCTCTTATTCTGGCTCAGGCAGATACACAGCAGTCATCAATGATTTCTCAGCACCTCATATTATCTGCATTTCTGCTAATTTTGGGAACTAGTTTGCTATAAAGGACTAAATTTCCCTGTGGGTGTATTGCTTGTTAGTAACCCTGTGGACAGCCAGTGAAGGCAGAGCTGGAGAAGCAGTTCCTGCATGTGTGCGTGCACGTGTTTAAGTCTTGGAACTCTCATCCTATATGTGAAAAGTGCAGCTGTATTTCCCATACATAGATGATATTTATAATATTATTTTCAAATACACTATTATCATATATTTTTTTCTAATTTTGAGTGTAGAAGTTTATGAAGAATTGTACAAAGTGGTAGATATTTTGGAAAACAGGAAAATCCTAAAACAGAGAGAGATAAAGATATAAAATGCTTTCCGTCCCTCCTATGCCCATTATCAAAATGAGGCCATGCAAACCCAATACAATGTTAAATCTAATTTTTGGGAACACTCAACACCAAAACTGCAATTAATTACTTGCACAAGGATCTGTATGGACTCTTTTCCATATTGCAGCTGGTAATAGTGTTTGCCTAGTTATCAGAAGACTGTTTCAAACTGTTTTGATTTTCTCCTTAGTCGTGAATTTTATTGTTTTTTAAAACTGGAATTACAATTTCAGCTCTCTTCCTGAAAAAAAATTGATTGCCCTGTAAATAATGTTTAGATAAGCTGGTTGCTTATCTGAAATGTCATTTTTTCTAATACTTGTTAGGACACTTTAGAGTCATTTCATCCCAGAATTGCCATAAATTTTTACCATCCTATTTTCTGCATATTCTGATGCTCTTGTGCTGTCTGTTATCCAGATGTCCTTCACTACCAAGATGATTCTCTGAATAGCTGCAACTGTGCCGGAAAATGCCACCTGAAATTGGATGACAAGAGATAATTTTTTTATTTTTATGATTTTACAATAATCTGTGTCCACTTTGGTGGAGAAAATAATGAGCACAGAGACTTTTATCAGCTGTTTGGTTGGCATGTGTTTACGTGTGCCTAAATATCGTTCCTGTTTGCTTTCCAAGATCCTGGTACAGGGTGCAGCAACATCCAGTAGCACTGGGTAAGTCCTCTAATTGTAGCTGCATTCTCCCGTCCATGTAAGAGTGTCTTTGAAGAAATTTTTGTTTGAAACAATCCATCTGGTTATTTCCTGTCAGTCTGCCTCATGTATCATAGTCTCAAGCTATTGGTTAAGAAGATTCCAGAACTAGAGGTGTCTTCTACAATGAAAAAATGTATTTAAATTCACATCAATTGATTTCTTTCTGAGGCAAAGAAATAAACACACTAGAGACACAAGCAAGACAATCCTTAGAGCCTTCAAAATACTTTTATCATTCAAAATCGACAAATCTTTGGCCTGGCTGGGCACAAAAATCCCTGAGATATTGAGTCTTGATTTCTGCTTAAATTCTGTAGCATTTGGTAAATAAATATATCCTTCTGAAGTTAGAACATATATGGATATAAAATATATGTTAATCATACCATTTTGCCTTAGTGAATCTGGGTTAAAAGCACTCTCTAGAAGCACAAACCGCAGGAACAGAAACTGAAAAAAGCATTCATTGAAATTCATGCCTCCGGAATTCATACATTTATATAACAAGTTTGTTGTGGTCTTTCAAACTGGTGAGCTAAACTCTGAAGTGTGCATCAGTGACCCACTCCAGACCCTCTTCCCAGACTCCCTCCCCTCGCTCCTTACAACCTGTAATTTTGAGTAAGAAACATCTGCTCCTCCTCAATAGTTACTTTTTAATTACCTCTTTGTTAAGAAAGTCCAAGTTTTCCAAATCCAGTTTTAAACCGAAAAATTGCTATTTTTTGAGCTAGAACTGAAGTAAGTCAGGTATTGATCTCAGAAAGAAAAAAAAAATTACTGAGGATTGTGGGAATTTTGCTCTTTCAAGAAAATTGCTTTTATGACTCCAAAGCTGCAAAATTATTCAAGTGAGAGCATTATTGTTAATCAGTGTGTGTTGCTATTGCTCAGTAGAAGCTAGGACTGAACTTCACAAAACTCTTTCTGCCTTTTGTCTCTAACTGCATAGATGTGAAACTAACAATAAATCTTGTTGACAATTGCTTCCACATCTACTGGCAGTCAGTCAGCTGCAATGTGAACAGCGTCATGTACAATATGTGCAGCACAGCCAACACCCATTAACTATCTCCCTAGTTTCTCCTGTGGCTTAGAGAACATGTCAATTTTCCCCAGTGAGCAGTCTTTTCAAATGTTGAATTAGTAATATTAGCACCAAATACTACTAATTTGTCAGCCAGGCTGTGTTTCTCCAAAGTGTTCACAATGGGGTCTGATAACTGCTTTGTGGAGAAGCAGTGCAAAGATGAAAATTCAAAAAATTCAAAATTTTTTGTAAATCATTTTTATAAGATGTAAAGAAGTGGTGTGAAATTCTTTGTTTGTTTGATTTGTTTTTAACATTAAAATAGTAAAAATGCGTCTTAAAAAAAGCCCAAGCAGTGGAATTTCAGCTCTACTCAACTAGAACTTTAATCACATGCTAATACAGAAGCATATACATAAGTTCTGTGAAGAAACAGAGCTAGAAACATTTAGGACAATATGAAGTAGTTGTTCATATAGAGTATTGTCTTGATCTTTATATTTTCAGATTTTAGTGGCTAGCTTTAATAATATTGAGAAGAAATCTCTCACTATAAGTAACAAATTCCTATTTTATATCATGCATTCATTTCTTGCATGCAGTTTCCACAGACATCAGTGTGAATTCTGAGTAAATACTCATGAAGCATATGAAACTGAAAACCAAAAATGGGCCAAAAATTGACTTTGATAGTCTTATTTTCCTAATCAGTTTTCCTATGTAATTCTTACAGGCAAATGCACATCCACAATTATGTGTGAAGCCATACCCATATAGATAAATAGACTTGTATCTAATATTCATAGATACATAACATCTACCATAAGTAAAACATGACATTCAATAGACAACAAGGATTTGCTGTGGACCTCTGAAAAATTCGTTCAGTTCCTTTCCTTTAATGAATTTCTTTATTTTCATTTCATGCTTAGTCAAATGCAGCTTATGGATCTCTATAAGTAGGGGCCATTATCGCTGAAGATATTGGTAGTTTTCCACATTGCAAGATTTGCAGCAGGTGACCATTAATCTGACTGATTTAGTGCAAGAAGGGAAGAGGAGCCATTTTGGTGGCTAGAAAAAGGCATAGGAAATCTTTGCCAGAGCTGTCTAAAATTTGGAAAGAAGCTCGTGAATTATTTGTGATTACCCAAGGACTTCTGTCCACATCTGTACAGCTCTATTTTGTAAAGAGAGGAGCTGTAATCTCTCTGGAGAATGGATGCCATTACAGGAAGAGTGACTGGAGGCAGAGCTTATGTTACTGAGTAGCTTTGCAGTCCTGGAAGGTTCCTCATTTCTAGGACTAGGGAGCCAGAAGCTGCACACGGGGAAGGGCCAAGGCATGGGAGATGGAATTATGTCTTCTGTGACTGCCAGTCATTTCCCAACTGGACTAATGAATCACTTCCAATTTCTAGAGGAGCTAGAGAACTCTACAATCTCTCTCTTGTCTGCAGCTTGAAAGTCCATCCTAGTTTTCCAGCTGAATAATTTGTGGACTTTGATATAATTTTTAGGAACAGCCTCTGTGTTGCTTTTCTGTGGTCTGGAAGTAGTGTCACAGGAAAACTTGTAGTATTGGAAAAACTGCATTTTGTTCCTGGAGTATCAAGGTCGAATGAAAAAATAAAACCACACTGGCTGTGAGGACTGTGAGGTTGGTTCTCTTCTGAGAGTTATTACTGCTTTACTTGACCAGGCCAGTGATAGAAAACAGTTTCAGTGCTACATAAACTGGATCACTAAATCCATTTTAGATAATCGGCTTGATTAATATCCACAAATCTCCCCAAAACAGGGACTCAGGCATTTCCCTAAATATTTGATAATGTGGAGAGAGGAACATTGCCCAGGGGTTATAGAAATAGAATAAATTTCATAATTCAAAAATGTGTTCTGGGGTGCTTAACATCTAGTACCCAGTTTTGTCATTGTCCTTCCTGGATATGTTGTATATGTCACAGACCTACCACAATTTTGACTGACAGTTTTTTGTCTTGGTTAGCCAATATTTTTAAAAGATTATAGTATCCTTCCATGAAAAATTCTTCATATGAAAATGTACTGTCCATTGCATGATATTTAATTTATTTTACTGAAATTTTGAGAAAGAGTTAATGGAATTATTCAGCACTAGCAGAGCTGAAGCAATGATACTGGTTGTAAAAACTGCCCCTGTGCAAGAACATTCTGTTTTTATTGAAGTGAGTTTTCTGTTTTATGCCGTGCAATTGCCCTGTGTTTTAATTCCCTCATAAAGATCACAAAATAAAAAGGAGGGGGGGGAAAAGTAAAATAGAAGACTATAGGCTGTAACTGTTATGTTCACACTTTTTTTTTTCCTCACAAAGAGAAGGAAATTGCTAGAAATGTTGATTTGTTTTAAACCTTTCAACAATTGGAGATTATTGAAATACTAAATTACTGGCACACAAGAGAACTAGATGATTGTTGTTCCACATTTACAACACAAACCAATTGATGTCTCAAGAAAAAAATAACAACTGCAGCAAATATTTTGAGTCTTAATTATCACGCTGAAAAGGCTGATGAACAAAAGAGAGAAGAGGGGGATGTGTGGAATAGTGAACAGAAGGGCAAACACGTTAAAAAATTTTAAAGCCTTTGTCAGGCTCAAAAAGAGAAACAGACTTAATTATTATTTTCTCTTCATTCCATTTTGGGAGCTTTATCTGAAACTATAACTTACAAAGAGCAATTATAAGCAAATGGCACCCAGCGTGAATACTTCTCTGTGATTTGATTGTCTCATCCTTGGCTCTTACATCAGCACAATGATGTGATGCCCATTGGAAACCAGCGTGACTAGGAGCGTGGAAGGAAAGCCAGGCAGTGATTTAAACCTATAGCTTCATTTATCTACTCCATATGGAATTACAACCTGGACAATAGTATCAATCCATTACAATGAAAGGCTTATTCCAAAGCAACCTGGCTAGATTAGTTAAAGTATTCTGCAATTCATGGAGAACAGCAGAGAATAAGGAAATAATTTCCCAGAATAATCCAGAGAATTACTTTATGTTTCTGATATAGATCGCTAGGGAAATAATTTAAAAGCATTTTAAAATATCTTCCATTTTCTATTATGAGCCTTTGGATTTCCACAGTTTGAAAGAAGTGTGACATTGTGGCTTAGAAAACTAATTACAAAACATAAAAATGCTCAAGACTAATGGAACAAATCAGACAGAAAAAAGATTTCCATACAGAAAGATCAATGTTGAAATGGAAGCTACAGATTTTATGTGTCTTCCTCTCAGCATCTTCGTTATACATTCTCTTTGTTCCTGTTAGCTTACTAATTAGCTGTGATTTTTTTAATGCCCCTTACACTGGGTTAATTTTGTCTTACTCAACAGCAGGGGTTTGTGTAATAATAATTCACAAAGCAATGTCAATGATTAAAATCCTTTCATTAACATGGTACCTTAAAGATAATGAATGTGAAGCTTTTAGCTAACCCAATCTCTAGGCTCAGAAAGGCAGTTTCTGCAGAAAATAATAAAAAAAAAAATCCGTGTATGTATTAGCTTTTGCCAGCAGAACAAATGAGATCTTTGTTTGGGTCTATTACAAACACAAAGTCATACAAATCAAAGAGCATTTATTATGAATACAATGATGTAGCATGCTTCTCTTGACAAAAGAATTCTAATAGTGTACTTGAAGAATGCAAAACAGGCATTCAGAAGTGCTAATTTTCTGGCATTTTTTGTAGACAGCATTGCCAATGCACAGATAATCATCTGCGGGTCAGAGAGCCTTGAGCTGACTGTTGTCAGAGATGTGGGGAAGGTGCTGTGGGCTGGATACGTCATTTCTCTTCAGCCCCTTCAAGAATTTTAAACAGGTTTATCTGTCAGGATACAAGAAGTGTGGTTCAGTAATTAGGGACACGAGAAGAATTAACATTTTGAAAAGTTTTAATAAGCGCTAGAACAACTGTTCTGCTGAATTTGTTGTCTTTTCTAAAGAGTACCCTTCCACCTACACTGTAGTGGTTCTAACATCTCATTTTTGCTCAGTGCAAAAGATGTTTGCTGGAAGAATTCATCCACATACAAATAGCATAAGTGATAAAGATGATCCTGATGCTCAGCAGCAGCATCAGGATAACAATATTCCAAAGAGCAGGAACTCTCATTCAAATTGGTCACATTATTCTCCCTTTAATGCATAGAGTTTTCATTTCTGCAAGTCAGATTGTGGTTTTGAAAACCAAAATATGGTGTGTCTTTATTGTCTATCATCCCATTGTACTGGAAATCTGGATTTGTTTTAATATCAAATAACATCTGTACAGCAAATGTGCTATTAAATTCTGGCTTCAACAAGTTCATGCAAAATATAGGAAAGCATCCCCTGTACCTGACACCATCTTTTCCAGTTAAGACTGTGGAATTTTTGTGCACTTTAACCTACATTTTTCTGGTGCAGCAGACACTTCTAAATCTCAAGGGATCATGCTGCAAAGGCTCAAGCAAATGTGTGTCTTTATTAAAAAACAGTCATCACTGAATTAATCTCTATTCTTGCTAGGCTTCTACTGCACTGAGGGTTGTAGCAAATGATCAATATGAGAAAAATTCCTCAACAAATGAGCTCAGCTGACATTTTCCATGGGTTGGTAGTCAAGTGGGTCTTTCAGATTGTCTTTGTGCTGTGTCATTCACTCAAGTACGTAATTTAAGATGCAGGTCAGTAAATGGGTAGTTAGCGGGAACATTTACTTCAGTTTTATCTTCTCTGTAATTTTCGTGCTGATAATTTCACGTATTTTTTGTCTTTAGTGCATTTCAGTCCCCATTGTTCTCATAAACACAAATAATTGCTCCCATTTTTTAAAAGGAAAGAAAACAGGTGATAGCCCGCTAGAAAGCTGAGTCACTAAGCTCGCTACTTTAATTGATATGAATACGACTAAGTAAAAGTTTCATCTGATAAAGGCATTAATATGAAAGCCAAAATAAATGCTTCTTTTGGTAAGAAACTGCCAAGACAAAGCTTCAGGGTTCAATTTGCTCAGGAAGATGCAGAAACTGTGAAAATTGTTAATTTCATCTAGGCAAACAAAAATGGACTGTATCTTGTTATTTTTTTCTCATATTTTGGCTTACAGGCAATAATAGCCTGATAAATTTGGTTCAGCTGAGCAGAGTTCCACACAGTGTGCAACTTGCCTTATATCTCTCCTCTCAAAAAACACCTGCACTGGTCCATATAGATTCTTATTTTCCAGAATGACTCACATACAACCTTAGAAAGTAAGAAGAAAACTGATGATTTGGAAATTGTTAGTATCTAAGTAGTGTCATCTGGTTCAGTATTTTGAATGTATTTGGTTTTACTTTTATTATTTGCGTCTATTATTAAGTACTTATGGAGGAAGTGCTTCCTCATTCCCTTTGCAGAGGTGTCATTTCAGCTCTGTATGTCACTGGTTTTCTCTCTCTTTTTTCCATCCTGACATGAAATGCTCGCCTTACCCTTCCAAAAAGTAATGAACTTTGTCTCATCAATAAACCTTCTCCTAAAAAGAATGTGCTCAAATGGATCAACATCCTGACCATCATCTCTCTGACCTGGATGAGCTGTGCTTAAGTGAGGCACTGATAGTTACATATGAGGACTAACCTGCTTCAATATCTCCTTTAAATCATGCAATGCCAATCATCTCTTATTGAATTGAAAAGTGTGTATCTTATAAGAATTCTCATTTTCTTCTCAGCCTGCAGATGTGTGATGGTGTATCTTCAGTAAAAACTACTAATAAAAGATCCAGACCTATTGTTCCTATATATTGCCATATTCTGATAAACATTTCAACTTCTCTGGCAGGTGGAATGGCATACATGATAAAAGTGAGACAAAATCAAGTGAAACTGGATGCAGATAATCTCATAGTGCATAAAGGAGATATTCTTCCCCTGTAGTAACTCATTGCTGTATGAATAGGTATCATTCTCCAGCATAGGAACTGGATTTTAATTTTTTTTTATGAGAAAAACAAATAAATAAGTACATAAAAATAGCTAAATAACTTGAAATAATAGTGAGATTATTTGGATTTCTTTTTCTCTTTGGTTGTTTTTATTTTCTTCCTGGGGATTTTTGGAGTGTTAAGGCCTCTAAGTAGTCCTGACTTTATCTGCAATAGAGTTAATTTACTTCTTAGTTTGTGGTGCAGTGCTGTGTTTTTGATTTAGTATGAGAACAAGGCTGATAATGCACGCATATTTTAGTTGTCATTAAGGCGTGTTTATTCTAAATCAAAGATTTTGTATTTTCCCATGCTCTGTTAGTGACCAGGTACACAAGAAACCTGTGGGGAAGCACAGCTTGGGCAGCTGACCCAAACTGGCCAAAGGGATATTCCACAGTATAAAATCTCATGCTCAGTGTATAAACTGAAGGCTTTGGCCAGAAGCCCCCAGCAGGAGAGAGGTAGGTTACTGGGTGGTGAGCAACCGTGCTGTGCATCACTTGTTTCTCTCGGGATTCATTCCTCTCTACCTCCTTTTCCTTATTATTGTTGCTGTTTCTTTTATTATGTTTTGTTTGTTGTTGTTATTATTGCTATATTTCAATTATTAAACTGTTTCCCTCCCCAAGAATGTCCTCCCCATCCCACCAG
This sequence comes from Cinclus cinclus, assembly GCF_963662255.1. NCBI lineage: Eukaryota > Metazoa > Chordata > Aves > Passeriformes > Cinclidae > Cinclus > Cinclus cinclus. The sequence goes on from NC_085053.1 coordinate 17,615,656, forward strand.
GGCAGGGGACATGGAACAAGCCAGTAGCTCTCTGGTACTGGTTAAATTACAACAGAAGTGTATTGGGCATTGATGGCTGTGCCTCACAGTGGAGTTTGTAAGAGACCCTACTGCCACTGGCATAGCATGGTCAGTGTCCTTATTGTCTGGGATGAGATTTCATTTTGGTATATCATTAGCAACAAGGATAACCTTCACACTGAAGTTTGTTGCACTTTTTTACGAGCCTGTCTCGCTGAAATACGTTGTCCCCAGCCTACAGCCACAGCCTACTAGTCTGGAACAACACTTCTGCACATAATGAGAAAAGTGAAATCATACTGGAGAAAATTAATGGCCAGTCCTTTCTGCTGGCTCTGTAAAGACTATGACCTCAGCAAAGCTGAGTCGGTGTTCATGCTGCTACTTCTGCCTGGAGCTAGGCAAGATTTCATACTTCTATAAATTTGGTCTGAGGGAGAAACATATTTATGTAGCTGGAAGCCAATAGATGTGTAGGTCAAGATTTAGTCTCATAGGTCTAGAGAATAACAGCGTGTATGTGTTATAAGATGTTCTGTCAACTGCAGTTTGTATCTTGTCCTTGTGGCAGACCCTGCCCTCCGTGAATCCTGACTTCTGACTAGGACTCAGTTTGTGATGCAGATGTTCCACAGGCCCAAACACAGATTCTTGCCCCGTTCTGAGGGACTTTGGAATAGATAAATATGAATGCTGAGATAAGACAATTATAATAGAACTATTGGCACAGTCAGCAGGAAAGTTTTCTTGATTCACTAACAAAAATGTGAGGTGTTCAGCTTTGGGGAACTGAAACACAGGACAGCCTATAATTTCTTAGAGTAACCACTCTGACATGCAGCCACTTCCAAAATACAGCTCTGAGACAGCTCTTTGCTGTCTCCACTAGGGAGAATAGTTGGATATACCAGAAAGGACAGGTTCCAAGGTGGAAAGCCAACACTTTCCAAGTAAAAAAAACCTCTGAAGGTATTTTAGAAAAACTGCTTAATTTTTGTGGTTTTTACCTTTATGAGAAAATATCAAGTCTATGATATTCCCTCCAAAGAGCGTTTCTATGGCAAATGCTAACAGGCTCTTCAACAAGTACTTGAAAATGGCATAGTTTTACTAGTCTTGGCAGGAGCTCAGATTTTGGGTTTGTGACCTATCTGTACTGTAGGTGTTGTTTTATTGTCCATTTTTCAGAACATCTCCATATGGTGATGGAAGTGGAAGCAGAGCTGAATGGCAAAAAATAATAAACGGCCAATATAGCTTTTCAACCGGTGGTCCTGTCCTTACTATTCCTAAAATCATGAGACACTCAGGGTGTGTCTGAGACTACACTATGGTTTAAATCATAGAAGTGTACTCCTCTGATTGTCAGGTGATGACTTTATTTCTTCATCTTGGACTGGAAAATAAACAGGAGTCCATAATTAACTAATCATTGCAGAATTAGATGGCATTAAAATGAATTTATTTTAATAATCCGTGCTACTTGCCCAAATGAAAGGCTTAGTCCTCTGAAGGACCTCTGAAAAGAACAGGGAATAAGTTACTGATTTAATTATCTATGGTTAAAGAATGAGAGAAATGTAGCTGAGCCACATATGTCTTTTAAAATGTATAATAATGGTAATTGCTGCATATCCTCATATCAGTGTAGGAAAACAGAGAAGGAAAATGGACAAAAGGATATATGCACACTTATTAGAATTTCTTAGGTTCAAAAAATTATTCCAATGTGATATTCACTCTTACAAATGCTAGAAATGCCCATCGTAATACTTAGCAGGCTTGTTAAGAGATTGGTGAGCAAGGATTTTTATCCTGCAGTCTGTTGAATTCACTGCCACACCCATTCTCCATCTTCCTCCCCCCAGTTCATATCTGTCTTGATTTCACATGGGTAGAACAATGTTTGCAGTTGATTTATGCTGCTTTTAATTTGGCTAAGTGGGTCACAACCAAATGATGTAGATGATGTGTTTCTGCTTTTTTCTTCACTTGTAGCACTTTGTGGTGCATTTCATTATGATCCCTAAGGTAACTTTAGTCTCTCCCACAGAACACTGCGGAAAACTATCCGCTGTAACTCAGAAACCACTTCAAGAAACAGAACAAATTCCAAGGCAGTAAGTTACACTACTTGAACTCACAATTATATAGATTACTCACACTGACACTCAGGAGTACAAAATGGGCACCTACCTTTGTGTAAGTGAGATGGAATAAGGCATAGGAAAGATATAAATAGGATGTGATCTGCTTTTAGCATACATCCTGCCAGTAACTGCTTTATTGGTTCTACTCATCTCAGTAATTTTCAACATTATAGGTCAGACTCAGTAACAATGTTTCAATGATATAGTGGTAAATTATATTATGGTAAATCTCGGGGCTTCCTCTGGAAGAAAATTAAAAATTATTATATCAACCACGACCTCTTTTTAAATGCATTCAGATACATGTCTGAATTTAATGCTATTTGTGCTCATGTCAATACAGATCACAGGAGGTGACTTTATTTCAGAATTTGGTACTCTGAAACAACATTATTTCATATTCATTGGGTGGTATCAGAGTGGTTTTTACTTTGCTGCAATTAAATGGTGGTGGTGGTGTGATGATGGGCATCAATGTGACAGAAAAAAGGGACACATAAGTCATCCTGAGTGTAATAAATGCTGGAGAATTCGACAATAACAATTTGAGAGTCAACAGGGAAGCTTGGCACGATGAAGTGCGGTGAATCAGGATGATCAAATGATTTTATTAGTTTGCTTTTATTAGTCAGATCTATTTTCATTTCTTTAATATGACCAGGGAAAAAAAAGAAGTAATTGTAATCAGTTTATCAAATGCAACCCTGGCAGAGAGTATGCCACTGGTAACTTGATTTTGTTCTAACTGTACACACTATGTTTTGACTAATCTTCAGCATCCAGGATCATTTCTCTTAAAATGTCAGGAAGATGAGTCAGAGTAATAGTTTATTTGTTTTCTTTTGGTGTTGTATTTAAAATAAGCTCAAAATATGTTTTCGGACTGGCCTCGTTTCTGGCAGACATGGGATGGATGAAGCTTAAAAACAGAATAACATCTCAATTTATCTTCAGACCACCATCTGAGAGTCTATCAGGTCCAGTCACAATATAAGCTTTGCCATGCCCTTGCCCTATCCCCCTGCTACATGAACTTCACCTAAAATAATCACGTACTCAGTAGGAGAGTAGGAATTCTGTAACTGTGATAGCTAATGCCCAAGGCTCCCCTAAGCAGTGATGAACAATTATTATAAACTATTCTAAATTATAGACTGTAGGCACTGTGATGGAGACTTTTGTAGACTGGACTGAGACAATTACCAAATGAAGGAAAATATTATTATTTTAGCAAATGTAACATTTTAATACATTGTGAAAAATGATGAGGGAATAATAAATGGAGGGCATAAAAAGAGCTAATAATAAAAAGGAGCTTGGTGAGAAATCCCGCTGTCATATTTGCATTTACCCTGAAACTAATGCCGTGCACATTTTTGAATGCAAATAATTCACATGAGGAAGCAAAATGAGGATGTTAATAATCATTTTTCCCTTAATGAGAAGCTGTACTTTGATTGAAAGGAGCTTTAAGGTGGCCTAAACTAGGCCTAACAAAGGAGCTTTTGTGAGGGGTTTTTTTTTGAGACTTTAAAGGAATGAGTTAGAATAATATTCTGTCACTTAAAATCCCCAGCATTAACATTTTTATCACTAATCTTATTCCAAATTAAAAAAGACGTGTTAGAAAAATTATTCGTTCCGTATGGGATTTTCTTTTTCATTGTGTCTGTTAACTTAAAATGCTCTTCCTTTTGGGAATAACTTAGGTTTTTAGGCTCCTTTCCCTTTTTTTTTTTCCCTCATTCACAAAATAGATTTTTGTATCAGTTCTTTATCTCAAGACTTAAACACACCAAAGTTCTGGGTTGTCTTCCATCATTATTTTACATAGTGAAGGCTTGTTTGTTTTATATGTCCTCAACAAAAACTGGCCTCCTGAATTGTCTGGAGTCTCCATCTTCTCATTGGCTCATAGAAACCACAATGAATTTTGTATGAAACATTTCATGAACTGAAGCTAGATTAATTCAGGTTTGAGAACACCATTTCCAAACATCAGGAATAGGGAAATACTGGATTAGACTGAAGACACTGCCAGTGTTGGCCATCACATTTTTATCCATTCATGGTGAGCCCTAAGAGGATATCATTGTATGAAATTAAACACACCTTCTGCTAAAAGGACATGAGCTGGATTGATTCATCCCTGCATGGCCTGTATCTTATCATTCTCCCCAACAGAGGAGTATCATATATTTCCCTGTGAGTCATCAGCAGCACACTGAACAGCTAATCAAACATCCTTCCCTGTCACCCCATGTATCCTGGAAGACGGCGTTCGTGATTTCCGTGAGGACTTTCTGCAAATGGGGTTTGATTTCTTTCTGTGTGTTTGTTTTCAGTCAGTATTTTGAAAACAGCCTGCGGGTTATGTGTGCACTGCACTGCGTGTGGCACGTGGCTGATCACTGGTGTGTTCTGTGAGACTCTTTCTCCTTGATTGCACCTGTTTTAGCAGAAAAAAACACAAAATGGATATGAAGAAACAAATAATAAATAGGAGCAGTACAAGGATCCTGGTATTCAAACTGCTCCACATGGGCTGCCTGGTCCAAATGTCCCTCTTCTTATTTAGTCGACATGGAATAGGGACCCATAAGTGCCTCCACACTACATCTATATGGGCAGCCATTCTATTCCAGCCACCACTTTGTGACAGGGGCCTTATGCACTTTTTCAACTATAAAATTGCTCTCACTGTTCATATGAATGTGTAGATGGACTCTAGGAGTCCAAGTACAATTTGGCTCTCAAAATCAACATAAGTTACCATTAATAATTCTTTCCTGCCGTGACCATTGAGTTGTAGTGGGCATTCACAGGGCATAATTAATGTTGCCTGTCATTGAGATGCATCATCTTTCTTATATTTCTCTTAATTACTTTGTTTTGATGCTTCTCATCACTCATCAGCGGGCAATGGCATGGCGGGATAGATGTGTTTGTAAAAGCAAATGGTGACTCAGGGATAGTTGTTAGCATTTCATAGAATTAGTTTGTGAAATGAGCTAGTTAATCGCCTTGGCCCCTGCAAGACTGAAACTAAGCAGGAACAAAGTTCAGTAAATGGGATTAATTCTGTTCTTCATGCCAACTTTACGCACTTAAGTAATTTTGTCTTACGTGTTTATAGGTTTTTAAGACATTGTGCGACCTCCAATTTTGGCTTGGTTAATTCTCCTGAACAATCCATGAAAATAGATTGATGGTAGTAATGACTAAAGATTTTAACATATTATTTAATTAAGGAGGCATTTCTTTGCCTCTTTCCCCTGAGGTTTTTTTCAAGCTTCTCATTAACGTTGCAGCATGATAACTTCAGGTTGATCAGCCAACAATTGTCATCTCTAATGGTGCAATTCTGCCATTTTTCTCATGTTGTGTGGCATTAACTCCACAAATAATCCAATTCAAATGCATTCGGTTGGATTATTCAATTAAATAGCCAACACTGAGGTTGACTGAGTATCAATCTCAGGAACAGCTTCCCCATCATCGGAGCATGCAGTTATTTAGGACCTGATCCTGCAACAGCTAATTTGTCTTGAGCTACATGTGTGAGATTTATCCATGAGGTAGTTTGTGTGCATAAACACGTGCATAAATCATTGTTTGATTAAGGCCTTACACAGTGCAACTAATGAAATGAATTTATTTGTCCTCTTTTAGGGTCATAGGTATTTGTTTCTCTGAACAAGTATGTGTGATTTTTATGGGCTAGTTTTGGTTATGTTTTGGACTTAGAAAAATATTATTTCATGTGGCTATGAAACTGTGCTCTGTAACTCCTTTCAGGTATATTTTCTTAATTATGGTATAAGAGTGCTTATATGTTTTGAATGGCTTCCCAGGCATTTGACAACTTCTAGTTCAAGTGTAATAGGTTACAAGGTTAATCGTTTAATTAAATTTTTTAATGTGTGTTCAGAATGCTGTGTATATAGACTGAGTTTTTAATGCAAAAATATAAAAACAATCATATTGCACAAAATAAGGTATTCTTTACATAGATGTATAGATAAATTTGGAAACTATTCTGCCTGAAAAGAAAACCATATGCAATTCTTAAATTTCATTTTGAGGAAAAAATGCATGTAGACAGCATTTGCCTTTTCCAAACAAAATTATTTGTAGCCGACATACTCAAATGAAGAGACAATTATAGAATTCAATACACATATTTATATTTTTCAAATGCATATATGTTCTTTTATTTTATTTGAAATACTGAAGTTATGAAATATACCACAGAACTCTATATTGGGTTGTATTAGATAAAACAAAGGTTTTAAAAATAACCTAAAATAAGCCTTGGATTTCTAGTACTAGAAAAAATTGAAATTAATTTGAACCTCAAAAAATTATGATAAAAAAAACTGCAACATCTTTGGCATGTACAGTGTGTGTAAGTGTTCAATATTTTGTTCACTGTCTTGTGGCATTGGTGTTTAATTCCATACTGATTTATTTGCTTGTCTGTTTCTATGCACATGTGCACATATCTGCACTTATTTTCAAAAGTTTGTGTCAGTGATGATTTCAGTGGAAATATTCCTAGGAATCTATCACACATGGTACTTACATTTGGATTCTACTTTATGTCCTTTTCCACAACTTCTGACCTTTTATCTAGGCTATTTTTCTCTCTCTCACCCCATGAGCTTTGTCCCCATAAGACTTTTGAAGTTTTATACTTTCAGATCTCTAACAAAGAATAACAGGGGAGACAGAAACAATTGGATAAAATGTCACGGATATAATCTAGTCCCACAGAACTCTGATTTATGTTTACTTAGTCTTTAGTTTTCAAGTATATATGACTTTTTACACCTCTTCCTTTATCTTCAGCAAATACTGGATAGATCAATGTCCCACTTGTTAATTGCAAATGTTGTTGCAGGTTTTGCCATCTGAAAACTGATATAAGCTTTTTATTCTGAGCTGAAAGCAAATGCCCAGAGCAACTATAGTTGCATATGGTATTGCTATAAACTACCATTTACAATCAACCTCTAACCTGTCATCTATAAGCATAATAAATAAATGTATATTTATTTATGTAACTGTAGAACATGACAGTATTTTTCCCTGTAAATTGGGATTTTCAAGAACTGAGGGTAATGCAGATATTAATGAATTATTCTTTAAGCTGTGTTCCTGCCTTTATATACATATACATTCATTTAAAAAATCTGTCTTATATTTAAATGTAGGTATCTTTTAACTAATGTTTGACCTAAAAATTCTTTCAGGCTAAAAATACCAATAATATACTAAAAAAAAATAGACTTAATCACCAAGTATTCCTGAGGCAGTCTCCTGGCTCACAAGTATTGTTTTTATGGCTGTAAAAGCCAACAAAAGCTGACCTGACATACCTAAGATTGAAGTTTTGTCAAGGAAGGAAAATTTTAAATGTATTTTAAAAAGTGTAACATATCTTTTGTGCTACATAAAGCCATAATATTTAAGCATATGCTGAACACTTAATTTCCCTTAGACTACCCTTTATCACCTTATATTAGGATTTTTTGTTTTCCCCCAACAGATGTCATTAGTAGAGAAATCAATGGGTTCATCAACAAGCTAGCAAAAGTGACTATTGCCCCAGTTTTACCGGAGAACAGGAGACGGAATTACATGGATTAGCTGTACTAAGAATGTTGTACTTTTCTCCTGGCACTGGAGGCTGGAGACTGAATTTAGACAGGAGCTGCTGCAGCTCCTAGGCGGTGTTTTCTCCCTGTGAGACACCATGCTGAATCCCGTGCCCCGGATCCCTGTGGGAGTGGTGGAAATCATACCTTTCATGCTACTTATGGCAGCTGTAAGATAATGACTGAGGAGAAGTCACTGATACGGTGTGGGGAGCTTGGGTGATTTTTCTTGTTGTTCTTTGCACAGCAGGCATTAGGGAAAATGTTTATCAGGAAAGAAAAACCTGAGGGTTAAACAGAACTAAAGAGAAACTCAAGCATGTTTAAACAGTTTTCTCCCAGGCGTTGTACCAGTGCTTGATTTGCATACCTCTACCAAAATTAAACAGTGCTTTAAATTTAGCAATCTTTTGTATTCCTTATTTAATTCTGAGCTCCTGACTTGAGAATTATTAATAACATTAAATATTAGTCTTACCATGTTAGCTGACTAGTAAATGGAAAAGATGTCTAAGAGGTCTTATTATTAGCCTTACTGGAAACATTTCACATAGTTAAAAACTACAAAAGACATGCTAATATTAGAATCCTGTTGAGGAGCTATCCAATGAAGAATAAGAATATTCAATATAATACCAACTAAAATGAGATGCAAAAAGGATCTAATACTAATTGCTTTTATCTCTAAATTACTAAAATAGTTATAGTCTAGAGAAACAAGAATCTTATTATTCCTAATTTATTCTATAACAGATAACTGCAATGGTTTAGAGACAGAGATATTTAGTTTTAAGAAGGGTAAATCCTTACTGGCATTTTGGATTAGCTAAGAGTTAGCAAATGCAGAAATGCAAGTGACTTGACCTAACAGAATTGAAGGTGTTTAATTTAAATAATAGGATGAATATCAGTGGATTTTACTTGTTAGACCTCTATTTATAAAGAGTACTTGGAACAGACGTATTAATGAAGATTGTAGGCATCAAATTAGACATAAATTGAATTTTGTTCATTAAAATTTCTATTCTTTCTGGACTGCACAATAGACAGTATAATATGCATTTGGAGAGATTTGTTACTGCTATAAGTTCTAGTGTCATTCTCAAAATCCTCTTTGTTGATAATAAAAATTCTTTAGTAAAATCTTTTAGGAGATCTTTTGCCAATAGTATCTCACCAATGACACTGGAACTGAATTGCAGAAACAGTGGTTGTTTTGGTCGTTTTTCATGGCTCTATCACGCAGCTTTATTTTTATCATTAGCAGATTTCTAGTTTAGGTAGTCTGAAGTGAAAGTGTGTAAAAGTGGAATTAGCATCTCATTTCAGAGAGCAGTATAATTAGCACTTCTAGGTTTCCTTGATCTCCTTTTCTTTCTGGGCACAGTGAAGGACCTTTTAAGGAAGATCCTTCCTTTAAGAAGGATTAAGGAAGGCATTCCTTCATGAATGTAACCTGGTATATTGATTGCATCTCATTTTATGGGCATGCACTCTGCTAGCACATGTGCAATGGTGCTGCAGTTCTTCACACACAAAATGGGTTTCATTGACAGATTTCTCTGAATATTATTATTATATTAAATTTCTGATGTTGAGCTCTACTTCAATCAGTTATATGTCTATTTGAAATTGATCAAAAACACACTTAATGTCTTTGCTTAAATCTCTATATGCAAATAAACAGCAATCACAAAGTTCTCTTAAGTTTTTCTAAAGCTGATTGCTAACCTTCTGACTGAGTTTTTAAATGAAACTGGAAAAACTAAATCCTCCTATCAAATTTTAATAAGAAACTGGGAAAAAAAATGGTGGACTGCAGAATCAAATAGTTTTTTTGTTAAAGACACTTTTAGGGGAAAAAAACCTTTACTGACTATTTTTGTCTAAATAAGTGCTGTTCCATCCTCAATTTTCCATTTTCCCTTGGTGGGAAGGGGTTCTTCTTTCATTTTTCTTGGGAGAAGAAAAGTATTAATAATTAGAAAACCTTCTCTTTTGTTCTGGGCTAACTGTGATTTACTACTATTTATCTTTTACTGTTCTGGGTTTCTCCAGAGCACAGAAAACACTGAGGAAAACAGTTTATAAATGTGTTTTCAGCCTTACCATAGGGGTTCTGTGCATTCCAGCTGGCAACACATTAGCTTCCGATTTGAAAGCCATGAGCTTTGTTCCAGTTCAGTTCTTAATTAACTGCATGTCCTGAGGTTAGTAATGTCACATTTCCTTCATACAATCTAATAAAATGAGAAGACATTTCTGTTATCCCGAAATTTCGGGCTATATCCTTTACAGTTTTATTTCTGAACTTTATCTGAATTTCAAGCAGGTTTGGTGTTGTTTGATTTTTTTTTTTTCTTTTTCGTTTTTTTTTTAAGAGATTGGAATGGTGCCATTTTCTGTGACTTGGCATTCCAGCTGATCTTGGGTTTAGTCAATAGATGTGATAGATCTCTGTGTATCTGAAGGAGCCAAGGTTTGGCTTGCGGAGGATCATTCAGCAGCAGTCTTGACTATGTCCTTCTGTACCTAGCTGGCCTAAAATAATTTCATTTGTCTTTCACACATGGAAGAAATTTATTCATATCTCTACAAAACCCTGTCAATTTTTTAAAAGAATGTATATTTTGTACCTGATACTTCTAAAAAATTTCAAATTAAAAAAAAAAAATTTAGAAAATATTATCCCAGAAGTATGCCAAGAAAAAGCAACTTTGCAATTTCTAATGTGTGAGGAGCTAACTGGGTAAATTAGAACTTGCCACAGTTCTTTAATTTGTACAGCTCACATCTGAGATAAATTTCCAGTTTTAAAATTAATCTGTAATTATTTTTGTACTTTTTGAGAATTTTTTAGTTATTTTGAGATTAACATAGTATTTTTTTATTAAATTACTCAAAATATAATCTTCTTTGAAAATGTAGTATTTCTGAATTAATCTTGGAAGTTAAAAAAATGCTTTAGACAGCTATTAGTTCAAGATCAAATAATTTCTTATTTTACACCTTGGAGGTTGTTATGAACTTCTGCTTTTCTGTTAAGTGATCCTATATTTTCTTCAGTCAATGCTATTTAACTATTCCAGTAATTAATTAAACCAAAGAATGATTCCTACTGTGAGTCTTGCCTACATGCTTTTAAGTCCATGTATCAGAGGAGAGGATATGCTTGTAAAGTTTGGCATTTAATTAAGTTTTTTTGATCTTTTGGTCCTCTTTTTTGCACATATTAATTATTATACCTGTGAAGCCTAATTCAATTGTTTAAGGTGTGTTGATGACTTCATTATATAACAAGGCTTTATTTCCTGTGTACCAGAGTTATTGTGTAACCGTGATCACAAGACCCAGAGCTTTGTAACATACAATAAAAATGTATTCATGACCCAAGTTTATAATTCTGATTACTTTCCTTGTAAGGTAAATGTCAATCATTTGAATATTTTAATTGATGTCCTTTGTAACAGCTACATTTAATATAATGGGGCTAAGGTCAAAGCTTAGAAGATGAGCCCATTTTAATGTATATGATTTTTAACAATGAACTTGCCCAGTTCATTTCAGCAGCATTTACTGGAGGTCATAAATTAAAATAGTAATTTGAAAAAAAGAATGTCCATATTCTTCTAGAAATAGATCTACATCTGAAACATCTTTATCTACAAAGAAACTTCATGCATTGAATGCAATTGTAAATTGAATCCTCTGGTAGTCTTGGTTTTGGTGGTTTTGTTCCTATTTCCTTAGGCTAGACTGAATTCCTCCCTACCCACAGGTATTCCCACCTATCCCACAGGTTGCTGAATCTTTGGAATTCGTGACAGTGAACAATGTACACTTCTTCTGACAAATATCTCTAAAAGGGACTATGGAAAGGAAGCTTCTTATGAAGTAGGAAATTTTAATCCAAATTGATAGAAGCATATTAAGCCATATAATGCTATTGCATTAAGCAGCATAACCAGTAATTACACTGAATTTAAAAATGAATTCTCACTTCATTGAACTAGCCCCTACTCAAAATCACTGGAAGTTTTACTGAACATTTTCTAAGATGAAACATTCTTTTGGTTGACTTTTGTTGGCCTTTAATAGTGTATTCCATGAACTAACTAGAAAAGTATAGTGATAGGTCATGATTTACCCTGCAGGAGATATATTAATATGGAACAAGTAAGTGGCTTGAGATTTTTGTTATACTTTGATCCATACTAACTCTCTAGTACCTTGCAGGGTCACAATTAGTGTGTATTTTCTCATCTGTATGTGCACAGTTCTAGCCTTATTTCCAAGAGCTGAAGGGAAGGACACAGTAAGGTAAAAAACTGATCCAAAATGCCTGTAAATCTCAAGCTTAAAATTTGAATGTCTATCCTTCATGGAATTTATCCTGCTCCTTTCATGATGTCTTGCCTACAAAACCAAAGGATTTGTTTTCGTCTTCATTCAATACAGGAGTTAGTTGTCCATGTCACTAAGTATGAAACTATATCCTTTTACATTTCAGATAAAGTAATACTGTTATTATTTTGGATAAAATAGCTGGTTGAATATTTCCTGATCCAAATGTATGTGCAGTGTATTTCAAAGGGGCTAAGAGAATGTATTTAAAGTTTTTCTTAGATGGAGGACCTTCTCCACTATTTAGGATAATAATTTATATAATACAGAAAAATAATTATTTTGATAATGTAAACTTTGGTTTCTTCAGTTCATTTGCATTGATATTTAATTTTTTTTTAGACCAGATAAGGCAGTCAGTTGCAGTGCTATGTACCCTTGGTTATTCTAGTAAATTCACTGGTTATTCTAGTAAACTTTCCTAAACTTGTTTCAAGTTTTACAAGGAATATATTTGCTTCAGGAAATACTTTGTAAAGTGGTCTTTTTTGGACTCTTGTGCTCTTCAATATTTTAAGTTTAGAGTTGTTTTGCTTGCAGATAAAGGAACAATTTACAATAATGGGAAGATCTCTTCATGCTCTTCATAAAATACTTTCTGAGAAAAGCACTCTCTCAGTGGAATTCTACTTTGTTAATTTTGCATTTATTAATGTAGGGCTGCTGATGACTCCAGTATGGGCATGGTTTCCTTCATACTTCAGATAACTGCCAAAGAGCAGAAAAAGGATATTTTTCCATTATTTAGGTGAAAAAAATACTGCCAAGAATGATTGTTGTCTTGCTTACAATATTAGAGATTTAGAAGATAATTTCCTAGGATCAAAACTCTTGTGGAGGCATGACCCTTATATGTTATATTTTTCTCCTTGTATGTAAATAAGTAGCCAAACACTCTTAAAAGCTCAATGGAAAACCTTTCTGGGAGGTATTGATTGGAAATGCACATGTACAGTGGCAGTTGTCCAGTCCTCAGGCCTTCGTCTACATTGCCTCAAATACAGAAGAGACAAGGATTTAAAGTCTTTTTTAGAAATATAATTGCCATTCTTTTTCTATTAATGATGTTTTGTATTGCTTGCCTTGCAAACAAATGTGACCCTGTGAGTATTGAGAAAATAAGTAATCATCCAAGCAAATGGCCATTTTTATTCTTATATGAAAAAAGTTGTGAAAGAGCAGCAGCTGACCTGTCACCAGAAATGCAGTCACAAGGTAATTTTTTCAATATTGAAAATATGATTTAATACAAGGCACAAAAGCTAAATTCCAGTGCAGTGAGCAATGTTTGGATCAGCAATTTTTCATAGCGGAGGAACAAACTGTTAAAAACAAAGACAGCATTGAGCTAAAAATTGATCCTGTATGCATGAATCAATCAGGTAAATTGTAAAAACCTCAGAAGCTTGTTTATAACATAATAAAGATTAGTTATTCACCTACAAAAGTCAAAACTGGAATTCACCTTTGGATATGCAGAGCTACACAGTGGTGCTTCATTAATACTCAAAATTACTGTAGACAGTGTTTAGGTCTTGAAATCGTTTCTTAAAACTATGTCTCACCTGTCTAGACAGTCCTTGTTAACGCAGCCCAGTGGATTTTCATGCCATTAAGGCTGCTTAATTTTTAGTTCTGTGCTTCCCCCTACTGTGATATTTTAATTACCCAATGACAGTACTTACTGCATACTTCTCCTCATACAGTAGCTATGAGAGAAGTTCTTCTAACTGAATAAATTTACTGCAAGTTAACAGATTAAACATTAATAAATTTGATAAATAAATTTTCAAACACTTTAAGTCAACAAGAAATTATCTCCTTTTTTTTTAATCAAGCCATGTTTTTTTCTGTAAGTTCTCCAAGAAGGTCTCGACCTCTCACTTTCCAGCCCAAAAGAGCATGGCACACTTCCCCATGTCATATGAACTGATGGCACTTGCCTGCATAGCTGGGGTTCTTCCATCCATTGCAATAAGAAATCTGCCTCAGAGTACAAGCCAACCCTTGTGCTTCTATGAGATCTGCAGCAGCTCCATGTGACACACATCCCCATGCTTCTGTAGCTGAGCTCTGGGGTGCTTCCAACAAACCTGCTTCTCTCAGATCGGATTTAGCTGCTCTGCTCGGAGTACCTGCAGACTATTCATTGTGAGCAGTAGGGTTGTGGGGAGAAAGAGTATAAAGAAGAAACAAGTAGATTGATATGAGTGATTTTGAGAAAGGAGAAAAAAATCTGCACAACAGAGAATTTTTTAGCTCATTTTATTGCAAATTTGTGTTCCCTCTTGACAAAGAGGAAAAAAAAATCATTGAATTTTGATAACGCATGACAGGCTTAAGGAAAGAGCAGACAGGAGTTTCATGTCTTCTCCTTAGCAGGTATAAGCAGCCCTTTGTCCATAGTGGCTGGTCAGTACTCAGGCAAGAGATGTTTTGGAAGTGGAACATATATCTACTATGTCTAGTTGGATAGATAGTTAAGCAGACTGTGGAAGAAACTGAAGATTTGAACACAATTCAGCCTATTAAAAGAAATTATACTCGTCAATACTGTCTTCAGAACTTGCTAATGACAACAAACACTGCATAGAGTAAAAAAAAATAAGCATACTTAGAAAAAAATTAACAGACATTGGATATGTTCTTTTTGGACAGAGAACTAGGAAGGTAATTGTGTATTACAGTTGCACAGAGAAAGTAAATGAGAATCAGCTCCAGGTGTGTCTTATTTTCATAAGTATCCAGAACTGTAGTTGATGCTGCAGGCCTCAGTTTAGCACAATTTACTGGATGCTTACTAGTGCCCTTGACAATATAAAGGAATAAACAAAAAACAAACATCAAAAAACCCCAAAGCTTCATTTATGCTGATATCACTTAATCAGTATGTTATTGGCATGCTTACACAGTGTGATAGACCTAAGCTAATCACATGCAAAATATTAATATAGGTGCTGAACAAATGTGTTTGCCTCCCAAAATGTAATGACTGTATGATGCTTTAAGTGGATCTGATTGTGTTGCTATTAAGGTTGCTTTACATTTTCCACTGGAGCACTGTGTTCTGTTGTCATATCCATGCTGAACTATAACCCTTCAATTGATTGAGAAAAGCGCAATCATCAGATGCAGAGTCCAACCCAGTAAGCAATATTTATATCATTTCCATCAGAAGGGTGTGGATATGTACATAGTTCAGCACTCGAATAATCATTCCATCAGTGTCTTTATGCATCTGCAGTTTCATCTGTGATAATTGTTTTAGTATATTGTTATTTACATATCCCATCATACTCATGCAATGCTATTTATGTATTCTATCTATGCATTTTTTTCTAAGTGAAAAGTTATTTTATGACTAAATCTGTGATGAGAAAAAAACCCAAACAGTTGGTGGGTGGAACAAAATGGGACCTTTTGTGAGTAAAGGGCCGTGAAAAGGCAGAAGATCCCAAATTATTATTGTCTGGGGAGGAAAGTGATTTATAATGTATGCTGAATGAATTCTGGGTATGAAAACGAGCAAAAAGGGGAGGTTGATTGCTCCTGGACTGCTTTTGTTAAGAAATCTATCATTCTGCTATACGTAAGTCTATGTGGTGACAGGACATGGGGGAATGGATTCAAACTGAGGTTTAGATCAGATATCAGGAAAAGATTCTTTACTGTGAGGGTGGTGAGTCACTGGAACAAGTTGTCCAGAGAAGCTGTGGATGCCTCATCCCTGGATGAGTTCAAGGCAAAGTTGAATAGAACTCTGAGAACTTGGTCTAGTGGAAGGTGTCCCTGCCCACGGCAGGGGGCTCAGAATTAGGTGATATATAAGGTCTCTTCCAACAAAGACCATTCTATGAAAAGGTCCATATTTAACTGACTCCTATATGTCACATGACTGGAATAGTCCCACGGTACCAGAGTGTTTTGCAAAATAGCATGAGTCCAGGAGTAACAGAGAGCTGTCATCTAAATCAACTGTTCCACCATAGGGTTTTGTTTGGAATTTTTTTTTTTTTGCTAGTAGAATTAGGTGGCTAAACAGTATAGTGTAACAATTAAACTTTACATTGTTTTTGTTTAAACGAGAAAAAAACCAACCTGCTTCTTTCATTGCTTTCTAATAATAAAATTGCAGTCATGACAACTGTTAAAATGAAACCACTTGTTTCATGAAGAGGGCTAAATCTAGGGTCTAACACTGATATATAAATATAAATGTACTCAAATATAAATACAAATATAAATACATATATTTATATAAATATAAATACAATTAAATATAGACAATAATGATTCAAAAAGGATTTTGTTCAGGAACAAAATTTTAATTGTATTATCCCTGGTCCTCTAGTCTCTTCTACATTGCCATTCTGACTAGAAAACATGCTGGAACTGTAACCTAAGTTATTTGTTGTGGTTACTAGAGTATAGTAGTAAGGCTATATGACAAGATACGTTTCCAGAAATCTGCTTTAAATTACTCCTCCGTCTAGAGCTAAGTTGTCTGGAGCAGGGTTTTAAGGTTGAGCTCCACCTACTTGGGATCTGCAGCCCCAAAGCTCCCCATGTTACACACCTAGAACAAGACCAGAAGGTAGCTTGCTTTTACAAATGCACACGTGGAGAAGAAACCTCAAGGTTAAGTGTGGGGGTTTTTTTGCTGTAAGACCTCTCAGGATGAAAAGGAATTGAATATGTTTCTTATTTGTTGTGACCACTCTCCCTTCTAGCCTATTGAACCACCTTTTTCTTGCATTCATTCTGAAAGAATATTTAGCTGTATTTTCATTGAGACTAAATTGCATGTATATATTGTATATATTTTTCTTCCACCCCCTGGGTTACGCCCTTCAGGATTTAAGATATTCTCTGCATAATTTTTGGATTCCTATCAAGCTTAAGACAAATAAATGAACTGTTAAAACTGGAATAGTTTTGAACATGCTCTGAAGCAGACTCCTAGATCCTAGAGGAATTAGCCTAAGTCAAACACAGAAATGCCACTGTGGTTAGATGGTGGTGAGGCTAAAGCTTTTTCAGTCATAGTTTTAGACTTTTCCTCAACTGCAATTGAATTCAGAGGAGAAAGGGTGGGTTGTTTGGGTTTTTTTAAATGTCTCTAACAATGAGTGTTTTTCACAGCAACACCCAAAACTTTGAGAGACATAATGTGCAACTTGACAGAGACAGAACTCATAACTGTGAAGATTTGGTGTTAGAAAAGATGGGTTGAGAACCTGAAATATATATTTATCCAAAGGAAGTAAAAATCAGCTTGCATTTTTTCTCTTG